>NC_036849.1:7400059-7475333 GCF_002910315.2 Salvelinus sp. IW2-2015 | reverse complement strand
GGAATGACCTGCAGAATCAGCCGGGATGAGTGCCTCATTTTCACAAAGATCCAGCTAATTTTTGGCGAGAAAAATCCGGGAGCCGGGAGGCTTGGGGAGAGCCAAGGAAGCAAGCCCACCCTTCCCAATCCCTTGTAGGTGTGACAGCTGTGCAGAGTGAATAGCTTAGAGCACGAAACCCTCCTGCAGACTGCTAGATCAGCCCCTGAATATCTTATCTCACACTCAGGAGAGAAAAAGGCATCGCTCTGTCTGATTGTACTTACTGCATTGTATCCCTGGTTGAAAACGTAAAGGTGATCCTAAAGCCTCTGCACATAAAGTGACTATGAGAAATAGTGAACCTGTTTTCACAAGTGCTTTATGGAAAATGATGCATAGCCTTAGTATGTAGGCCTAGGAAAAGGATACAGGATTTTTTTGTGATGGTAACTTGAAAAGTAAACTATAGCTAGCTATATGTATAGTTACAATTTCATATCAAGTCTATTTGTGGAAGTGAAAAGTCACCAGTACAGCTTACCAGTACTCTAAAAATCTATTGTAAGCTCTTCAGAAGATTTGTTTTTATTTAACCTTTATTTAACTAGGCAAGAACAAATTCAATTCTAAGAACAAATTCATATTTCCAATGACGGCCTACCCCGGCAAAACCCTAACCTGGACGACGTTGGGCCAATTGTGCGCCGCCCTATGGGACACCCAATCACGGCCGGTTGTGATACAGCCTGGAATCGAACCAGGGTCTGTAGTGACGCCTCTAGCACTGAGATGCAGTGCCTTAGACCGCTGCGCCACTCGGGAGCACTGACAACCAGTGACGAAAAAGCCAAGATTGATGTCTGAGGTAAAATTCAAAAGCGGTTGCATTTGAATCAATGTCAACGCTGTCTAATAGCATTTATCCAAACACACCGTTTACACAGGGAATCAAGCTTGGCTAAAAGTACATGATAACACAAACCCATCACAGTGTGTATGGCCTTAGTCACTATAAAGGGCTTGTTTAAATTCTTAATACTGTTGGACGAATGAGGAAGACAAATCTTATCAGCTAAGCTAACAAGAGTGCAAATACAGTGCAGATAATCAGATTTCTAATTATTGTCACTCACATGATCCAATGTGCTTATTTGAATTACAGCGATCACATGTGATTATATATTCAATGCTTTGGGTTTAGCAGAGGCTTTATTGGGAATGTAAAGCCTGAATAATGACGATCTATCAAGCATCAACCAGAGGGCTAACTACTCATCAGCACTCAGCAAGATAGACATATTCCTTTGGATCCCTACCTAAAATGTCTAGATCTAGTTAGCCAGGATTTCGCAAGCGTTTTTATTCCAGAGAACAACAAACTAGCTTTACAAATGGCACCATATTCACTTGTGACTAGGGAGTATTAGGCTCAAGTCAAAAGTAGTGGACTTTAGAGGGGATAGTGTGGCATTTAGGACCCATCCCCGGTCCTTCCTTGCTTACCTTACCTTAACACTAGCACTTCAGAACAGACTAAATCTGTGTCAGACAACCTTGGCTTATCCATAAGTAGATAATACGTTCCGGCATATTTGGCTACATTAGTTCTTGTTGGGAAATGAAAACGTCATTTTTTCTTCACATTCTCTATCAGAACACTTGTTTCACGTAATTGATCAATTGACCATCAAAATCAATGTGGAATCAACTACGTGTCTCCAGTGTGAAATTCTGATATTTTCATGAAGATAATGAATAAATGATGCCAAACAATGGGAATAAACCCAGGATGGGTCAGGAGACCCAAAATACTTCTAATATGTAATTATATGGTTGTAAGTGCAAAAGTGTTATGTTGTGTCATCGTAACAACACCAAACAAAGCCTCATTGTAACCGACAGGCTTGTGAAACCAGTAAAGAGTGGTGTGTCACAAGAACGGACATGTTATTAGTCACTCTACAGAAATTACTGAGGAGGGATAGGTGGGTGGGTCCGCCTGCATTCAGGAGTCAACTCAGGGTCACATGACGTGGCCGGGCTTTGACAGGCAGTTTCACATCCTTACCTTCTTTTCACCTTTCCCTCTATACCTGCATGGTGCAATATTGTGACATCCACAGGTTAGGGTAAATTGAGTTCTTTATGCAACTGTTAGGCAGCACTAAATTACTCACTACTACAGGACTAAGTTAGTAGTACCCTCAATGAACATCATTTGTCCAACTATTATTTCATCTGCTTTTAGACCCACAATCCATTAGTCACTACATTTCAATGTGAGGATTCACAATGTGTACACACACACACACACACACACACACACACACACACACACACACACACACACACAATGATTATTTTAGTGTTAAGGAGGACTTTATACTGGGGTGTTTTCTTTTGTTAAGAAAATCCCTCTACTAACATGCTTATAAACAGGAACCTTTGCTATGCGCTAGGACGGAATCCAAATGAAGCGCTTTTGTAAAGGATGAGTGATGCTCTGGCTTCGACCTGTCCTTCAGAACAACCAGCAGGAGACAAGTGGCCCAGCTCTAGAATCAACACTCAGCCAGCGTCCTAAACGCCACCCTACACTCTACATAGTGCACTACTTTTGACCAGAGCCCTACCATAGCCAAAATGGCACCCTATTCCCTGTGTAGGGAATAGGATGCCATTTGGGAAACAGCCTCAAACATTCCAGGATTCTTTCCAAAGGAAAAGGTTTCAGTGTCTAAGATGCCTTGCTATAAGTTGTAGTAGCTAATATAATGATAAGGGGAGGAAGGGAGGTGGGGTTTAGGTCAGAAAAATATTCAAAGTTGGATTTAAATACATGTTTTCCTAGCCGTCAAAACTGCCTTGCAGCACCATTGTGTGTTGCAGAGCTCGTCTGGAGGGTGAATGTGGCTGTGGGTTGATCACATCAGCACAACCAACCAATCAAACCTGGGTTCAAATAGTATTGGTTTCATTTCAAATTGCTTGACTGAGCTAGCCTGGCACAATGGAACCAATGGGATAGTACCAAAGAGTCCAAACACCCCTGGTATTCCAGGCAAGCTCAATCAACTACAGCTTAAAGCATGTGAAAGAAAAACAATACTATTTGAACCCAGGTTTGACAGCAGCAGCACAACCAAGAGGTCCTCATTAGCACTTGATGTTTGAGCATGGGTCACAGCAGTGACCGTTTGTGCAAAGCCAGCCCTGTTTGTTTTTCTCTATGGTTCATAGGCGGTCATCGGGTGTGTGGTCACAATTGAGGGGGACTTGCAATGCAGCATTTGCACAACATTGCTGCAATGTTATTGAGACCTAGCAGAGACTAAACAATAGGCTGATTTCCTGGTGAATTATTTTAAATTCCTTAACAAGACATTGGACTGGACACCATTCCCTTCCTGGCAGCTGGCTAAAGTTACAACAGGGTATCCATCGTCACCAGAGATGCTTCATTTTAGAAGCTACTTTCAACAAGGAAGGTTAAGGCTATATTACACATAGTGATTTTGTATGGGAAATGCTAACAAAACATGAATAACTCAATAATTAAGATGTTTAATTTAGTGAACCACAAAAACATCCAAAACCTGTACAACAACAATGTGTGTTTGAGCCTATGTATGTGCTATGGTCTCTCCCAGATCAGAATAATCACCCCAGGCACCGTTTTAACAGTGCCCACCCTGTGTCTATTCCCTAAACCAACACAGGGAGACAAAGCGGGACAGAGGCTGAGAATCCCTGTGCCTGCCTACCGCTCAGAGTGAGACCACCCACTTAGGAAGCGGGGCGGCCTGTTAGGCCACACCACACTCAATTCCAAGGATTTCAATCAGACCCACATGGTAGCCCAAACGTGCCGATAGCGCGCCTCTTGCCCCGGTGGAGGGGGGAGTCAGTGAGAGGCTGGGTGGGTGGGTGTTGGGAGGAACATGGCAGAGGGTCGTGAATGATGGGGGAAGACTAGAGACCAAACGGTTTCTTCCACACTGTTACCAGCTGCTGTTAGTATCACTGACCCAATGGGTTTAAACACTACATTTCCTGCCTGGGAGACTGATGCTAAGAGCGGGGGAAGTAGGAGGGAGTAAGGGTTAGGGCAGAGGTCGATCCACCTGCTAAGAACAAAGGTCTCTGGGACTGTAGCTCTTCTCTCCCTGTTCAGAGAGCCAATTCAACTCCCTAGGAAACTTTACATTGTTTGTTATTTGGCCCGGGCTTGAAGGCAGGCTGCACTTTGAATTCTCCGGTGTGAGAAAAAGCAGTCAGCAGACAGAAAGATACACAGGAATTAGACATACCAGACTCGAGTTCAAAAAGCTGTCTTCTGGATGCTATGTGTTTCAGTCCAGTGTAATGGTAGCCCTGCCACTTGACTTGGAACAGAGCTAGCTACGTCGCTGGGAAATGTTAGACTCTCAAATTCATACAGAGCTATGATTTCATATTGAACATCCACTTATCGGTGGTCAAGGCAAACACATATTTATTCAATTTACACAAATAATAATACATAATAAATAGGGCAGGCCTAAGCAGCATTTCCTAACTACCCTTAGAAAAAAGGCACACTTATTTTGATCTCTGATAACCCATATTTATTAGACAGCAAATTCTCTCCATTTGCAGAACATGTTAAGTTAACCTTTTTTTGACAAGTAGGAACCACTCTGATTATTTCTGACTGTTGCTTAACTATGGATGGACACATAATCATCTGAACGAACCGCGTGATAATCCTCAAAGCATATTCATGTCCAAGATTCAGACAAGTTAGGATATTTGACACCCATTGTTCCACCTGCCTGAGTCAGTCTCATTAAAGTGAGTCAGACAGACCCACGCAGCAAAGTGTTTCTTGTTTTAAAGAGAATCCGGGATTTGCTTAGTGATGACGAACGGCTGCTAGTAGGATCTGAGAACTGAGAGCTCAACGCTGCTCGCAGACACAGGCTCTGTAGGAAAAGGTTAATAACTAGAGATTAAATGAACCCCTAAAGACAGATTAGACTTGATTGAGACACTGTGACGGTTTCATGTCTCACAGAGGTTGAAACACAAGAGGCTGGGACCTAGGAGCGAATGTGCCTGTCATCCTTGTATGCTTTCATTATCTGTGTATGTCCACCAGTGTCTGCTGGGGTCTGATGGGGTACCTGCAGGGGCTCAGGGCTGACATTAATGTGAGCCACAATGCCTCCAGGTGTAGTTTTTGACAAGGTACCGGTCACAGACAAGCTGACACGCCTTCCTCGGAGGCCCTTCATGTATTAATATCAGGATTTGTGTCGGGCTACATCTTGCTCCAGTCGTTGGGCTCCACCCTCCTGCACTAGGATGTTGTAGGACAAGCAGAGCTGGAGCAGGATACATCTGCATATCAGTAACGCAACAAACCTGCCGCTAGGTCAAAACAGCTTCAATTAACATAGTGCTTACCGTTGGGAATTTTCCTATTCAGCTGTACTAGCCTCTACTGTAACAGGAAAATGCATAGGCTACCAGCCTTGGGGCAGTTATTGATTGCTGCAGTAGCTGCTACCTGTTTTTGTCCCCCACCAGTCCTGCAGCAATCCCCTATGCTTGATAACCACTCGTGGTTTCTCTATGAAAGGACAACATTTATCATTCAAACTACTTTTTTAAACACTTCACACTGTCATGAAGATGAACACTGTCAAATGAGGACTACCAGCACCACATCTGTGGATTAATAGGATCTACACTAACGAGTAACAGGCCTAAAGGTTTTGGAAAATATGGATGAAAATATTAATTTAAGTCAAATAAATTGTAATAAGAGGTTTTTGGCAAACATGTTTGTTATGGTGTTCAGACTGTCTATGCCTATGGGCTCCCTGTTTCCACTCTATTTATTTTGAAGATTAGCAGCGAACCAAGGACAATGCAACTGTTTCCTGTTTGAAGAAAGACTTGATATAATTGTCGATAAATGGAATAGGCTAGTTCGGAAAACATATGTCAGTCACACCCACAGTTTAGAGCACTTCAATAGGCTTGAAAAAGGTCTAACTTCACTTATTACGTTTTAGAAAGGATGGTCCAACTCAGGCTCAGTTTTCCTTCCTGCCAAAGTTCTCAAACAACGATTTGAAATGGCAAGTGTGCCCTCTTGAGGAGAGATTTGGGTCTAACATTTCAAATATCATTTTTTCCCTCCAACAGCGCTTTTTGGTAATTCCTTCCAACCCATCACACTCTCTTCTGAATGCATTACATTTAACACCAAAATCATCCACACAAGATTGAATTCTTACACACATTGGTCTCTAGTGTCAAAAGGAAAGGACGGTTTCTCAGAAGCCTTAGAAACTCAGTGGTGAAATAAAAAAATGCACAGTGGTTGAGTTGAGGACTTAGAACTGTGTTATTAGGCTACACTTCAGAATGTGTTCTTGATTCCCTTATGGAGTGGACTCACTATAAACACTCTGGTTGTCTTACATCTTATCTTAACAGAACAATTCAATCTTTATAGAACAACATATTGCAACGTTTCTAGACTGGTTTATCCTACTTGAACATTCTGCTACACATCCACTCTCACAAAAAGTCGACAATAACAACAGGGAAATCAGTATCTGACATGTGTAACATTGGCTTAATAACCAGAATACATAGTTGAACATTTTTATTTACCTTTGTACATATCAACGAGGGAGTCTTTGAGTTCCTTGCTGTGTGTCCATGACAGACTGCGTTCCTCTTCGCTGTCAGAGAAGCAGCTCTCCCTGGGAATGAATGAGAATGAACTTGTTTGAATGTTAGAATCTCCTCTGGGTTTCATGCATTCTGTTCGAAGAGAAGAATCCCAGACTAGTTCAGTTCAACTGTTTTGAGACTTCACTAACTTCCTCTCAAGGGATTTTATGTGGCAAATCAAGCAGGTCATATGCTTTTCAGATTACGGCGTCTGACTAATCTCACTCACAATGTGCCCTGACTGAGGTGGGGGGCCTCAGATTTACAACCATGCTGCTCTTATAATTTCAGATGACATAAGGAAATACTGGCAGCACTTTATTTGAAGGACTTGATAACACATTAATAAGACATACATAACCATTATGACGAATTCTCCTGTCAACAGCCGGACCGATATGTTTTTTTGGGGTCCGATACCGATTTTATGGGGGACAAAAACTTACTGATACCGATATACGGTGCATTCGGAAAGTATTCAGACCCCTTGACTTTTCCCACATTTTGTTACGTTACAGTCTTATTCTAAAATTGATTAAATAAAAACAATTCCTTATCAATCTACACACAACACCCTATAATGAAAACAGGTTTTTAGAAATGTTTGCAAATGTATTAAAAATAAAAACACCTTATTTACATTGGTATTCAGACCCTTTGCTATGAGACTCGAAATTGAGCTCAGGTGCATCCTGTTTCCATTGATCATCCTTGAGATGTTTCTACAACTTGATTGGAGTCCACCTGTGGCAAATTCAATTGATTGGACATGATTTGGAAAGGCACAAACCTGTCTATATAAGATCTCACAGTTGACAGTGCATCAGAGCAAAAACCAAGCCATGAGGTCGAAGGAATTGTCCGTAGAGCTCCGAGACAGGATTGTGTTGAGGTACAGATCTGGGGAAAGGTACCAAAAAATGTCTGCAGCTTTGAAGGTCCCCAAGAACACAGTGGCCTCCATAATTTTTAAATGGAAGAATATAGGCGCACAATTGGCCCAGCGTCGTCCGGGTTTTGCCGGGGTAGGCCGTCATTGTAAATAAGATATTGTTCTTAACTGACTTGCCTAGTTATATAAAGGTTACATTTAAAAAATAAACGTTTGGAACCACCAAGACTGATGGTAGAGCTGGCCTGCATGGCCAAACTGAGCAATCGGGGGAGAATGGCCTTGGTCAGGGAGGTGACCAAGAACACGATGGTCACTCTGAGAGAGCTCTAGAATCCAGAAGGACAACCATCTCTGCAGCACTCCACCAATTAGGCCTTTATGGTAGAGTGGCCAGACGGAAGACACTCCTCAGTAAAAGGCACATAACAGCCCGCTTGAAGTTTGCCAAAAGGCACCAAAAGACTCTCAGACCATGAGAAACAAGATTCTATGGTCTGATGAAACCAAGATTGAACTCTTTGGCCTGAATGCCACGCGTCACATCTGGAGGAAACCTGGCACCATCCCTACGGGGAAGCATGTTGGTGGTAGCATCATGCTGATGGGATGTTTTTCAGCGGCAGGGACTGGGAGACCAGTCAGGATCGAGGCAAAGATGAACAGAGCAAAGTACAGAGAGATCCTTGATGAAAACCTGCTCAGGACCTCAGACTGGGAAAGGTTCACCTTCCAACAGGTTAACGACCCGAAGCACACAGCCAAGAGAAAGCATGAGTGGCTTCGGGACAAGTCTCTGAACGTCCTTGAGTGGCCCAGACAGAGCCCGGACTTGAACCCAATCGAACATCTCTGGAGAGCCCTAAAAATAGCTGTGCAGCAACGCTCCCCATCCAACCTGACAGAGCTTAAGAGGATCTGCAGAGAAGAATAGGAGAAACTCCCCAAATAAAGATGTGCCAAGCTTGTAGCATCATACCCAAGAAGACTCGAGGCTGTAATCGCTGCCAAAGGTGCTTCAACAAAGTACTGAGTAAAGGGTCTGAATAATTATGTAAATGTGATCAGTTTTTATTTATTTATTAGCAAACTTTTCTGAAATACTCTTTTCGCTTTGACATTATGGGGTATTGTGTTTAGATTGATGAAAAAGTAAAGAGGTCTGAACACATTCTAAAAGCACTGTATATCGGTCAGGCTTTATCAACAACTACAAGTTTATCTTGTATTATTAGCTTCCCTCTCTCTTTGAGCATTGTGTGGTCTGTGTTATCTGAGAATAGAGGTGTCACATTTCAAGAAACCGAGGTAACACATTTCAAACATAACAAATGATCATTAGCCTTTATACTTCTCAAGTTAATCCTAAAACTCTTATCATTCAATAGAGGCTAACAGTTAGGAATTATAGATCATTGCAAATTTCCCAACACTTTGGATATACCTACTTGTATGATAAGAATAAGTATCTTTATGGATTTGAAGTTAACTGCAACGACTTAAATCCTTGATGGCACTTCACAAAGTATTAAAGACGGCAATCAAACATTAAAACAACCTTCAATCAATCTGAAAGTCAATTTTAGGCTATCATTTCTACATTTGCTGAACCAACGGCATGCATGATATCAACTCAGAAGACAAGTAGGCTGCCTAGCTGTAACAAAAGTAGGCTATTGCAACATGTGAGCTGTGGTACTTACTTCACAGAGAGCTCCTTTTTTAAGCTTGATATCTGGTGCTTAGCTCTTTGCAATGCATTTCTAACATCGTAAGCTCTTATTTTTGTAGACATCAGCCAACTGGAATTCCACCTGGGTGCTGTAGTGACACTGAATAGCTACTGTTCTGGGCACCTCAGTTGCAATTTGATACATATCCACGACAACACGTCTCACAGCATCTTAAAGAACATCCTGGTCAAATTAACAATCAACTCAATTCAACTGTCATGAACAGCCAATGGGAAAGAAGCATGCACCCTGTACAGTTAAAGTCGGAAGTTTACATACACTTAGGTTGGAGTCATTAAAACTCGTTTTTCAACCACTCCACAAATTTCTTGTTAACAAACTATAATTTTGGCAAGTCGGTTAGGACATCTACTTTGTACATGACAAGTCATTTTTCAACAATTGTTTACAGACAGATTATTTCACTAAAATTCACTGTATCACATTCCAGTGGGTCAGAAGTTTACATACACTAAGTTGACTGTGCCTTTAAACAGCTTGGAAAATTCCAGAAAATTATGTCATGGCTTTAGAAGCTTCTGATAGGCTAATTGACATCATTTGAGTCAATTGGAGGTGTACCTGTGGATGTATTTCAAGGCCTACCTTCAAACTCAGTGCCTTTTGCTTGACATCATGGGAAAATCAAAAGAAATCAGCCAAGACCTCAGAAAAACAGTTGTAGACCTTCACAAGTCTGGTTCATCCTTGGTGCAATTTCCAAACGCCTGAAGGTACCACGTTCATCTGTACAAACAATAGTACGCAAGTATAAACACCATGGACCAGCAGCCGTCATACCGCTCAGGAAGGAGACGCGCTCTGTCTCCTAGAGATGAACGTACTTTGGTGCGAAAAGTGCAAATCAATCCCAGAACAACAGCAAAGGACCTTGTGAAGATGCGGAAGAAACAGGTACAAAAGTATCTATATCCACAGTAAAACGAATCCTATATCGACATAACCTGAAAGGCCGCTCAGCAAGGAAGAAGCCACTGCTCCAAAACTGCCATAAAAAAGCCAGACTACAGTTTGCAGCTGCAAAGATTGTACTTTTTGGAGAAATTTCCTCTGGTCTGATGAAACAAAAATAAAACTGTTTGGCCATTATGACCATCGTTATGTTTGGAGGAAAAAGGGGGAGGCTTGCAAGCCAAAGAACACCATCCCAACTGTGATGCACGGGGTGGCAGCATCATGTTGTGGGGGGCTTTGCTGCAGGAGGGACTGGTGCACTTCACAAAATAGATGGCATCATGAGGCAGGAAAATTATGTGGATATATTGAAGCAACATCTCAAGACATCAGTCAGGAAGTTAAAGCTTGGTCGCAAATGGTCTTCCAAATGGACAATGACCCCAAGCATACTTCCAAAGTTGTGGCAAAATGGCTTAAGGACAACAAAGTCAAGGTATGGAGTGGCCATCACAAAGCCCTGACCTCAATCCTATAGAAAACTTGTGGGCAGAACTGAAAAAGCGTATGCGAGCAAGGAGGCCTACAAACCTGAGTCAGTTACACCAGCTCTGTCAGGAGGAATGGGCCAAAATTCACCCAACTTATTGTGGGAAGCTTGTGGAAGGCTACCCGAAACGTTTGACCCAAGTTAAACAATTTAAAGGCAATGCTACCAAATACTAATTGAGGTTATGTAAACTTCTGACCCACTGGGAATGTGATGAAAAATAAAAGCTGAAATAAATAATTCTCTCTACTATTATTCTGACATTTCACATTCTTAAAATAATATGGCGATCCTAACTGACCTAAGACAGGGAATTTTTACTAGGATTAAATGTCAGGAATTGTGAAAAACTGAGTTTAAATGTATTTGGCTAAGGCATATGTAAACTTCCGACTTCAACTCTATGTGTACCACAACCTCACTTACAGCTCTCGGGTCTCTCTCTCTCTGAGGTACTAGATAGTAAACACAACAAGCTCTCACAGTCTCACTGCAGTATTAGATGTTTATCCACGTTTCTCCAAATGTCACATTTCTAAGCTGCTCAAAACGTCAAATTTCGAAGTGTTTTTGACACCCTGGCAGGGTTTCCATTAGGAAAATGTGGCGCCTGACAACGTGACTGGGAAGATTTTAATTTACAAGCCATTTGAGATATTTACCGGAACCATATACATTGGGTGCATAACCCATTAGGGCGTTCATCCACGGAGCTTAGAATGACAGTGCTCAGAAATCACATTTACATTATGGTAATCTATTTTAACAGAACATGCAACTCATGTAACAAAGCAGCCAATAAAATGTCATTTTCAAACATTTGCCAAAATGCAATTCGCGGGAAAACACCATTCTAAACAGCGCACCTGATAGCAGTTCCATATGTGACAGAGATGAAAATCTCTGTGAGAAACTTAGAAAGAGGGGGAGTCTAATGGCATAGTTGTGGGTCCAAGAGGGAACTGAATTGAAATACATTTGCCAAAATGATCAATACTCGTATATACAGAAACAATTAAAATAATTGAAAATAGTTTTCCAGAAAGCATGACTTAGCCACAGAGGAATCAAGGACCATTAGCTCATTTAAAAAAATAGCTGTGGATTATTTCAAATCACAAGCTCGTAGGCCTATGCCTATTTGGGAAGCCTGTAATTTGGGCATCGCGCGTGGCAATAGTGTCACGATCGTCTTCTTGACAGAGATTGGACCAAGGCGCAGCGTGTGCAAAATACATCTTCTTTTATTGAGAAGAGAGAGAAAACACAAAACGAACACTATATACAAACTAACAAAACAACAAACGACCGTGAAGCTAAATAACGTAAGTGCACAGACAAGCAACAAACGTTCAACATAGACAACTACCCACAAAAACCTACTGCCTATGGCTGCCTTAAATATGGCTCCCAATCAGAGACAATGAATGACAGCTGTCTCTGACTGAGACCCAATCTAGGCAGCCATAGACATAACTAGACAACCTGACTCCTCTCTACCCCATACACATACAACACCCCTAGACTAAACAAAAACACACAAAGACAACCCACCCCAACTCACGCCCTGACCAACTAAATAAATAACAGAAAAAGGAACAATAGGTCAGGAACGTGACAAATAGGCCTAGCTGATTATTGAGTTGTGGCTGTCAGTGAAAAGCATCTAAAATATGTGTGAAGATAATGTGTCAGAGTATAATTTAAAATGTTGAGACAAGAAGAAGGGGAGGGGTGTGTGGCGAAGATATAGGGGAGTCTCTCTCCAGAATGGCTCAGCTGTCTCCTGCTCTTCTTGCTCATTCATTGTTTCATTGTGTGAATTGTGCCTTTTGATTTTGATCAGTTCCCCATCACGTCTCCAGTAGTAAATGTAACGTTAATCCCCATCATTTGGTTACATTCATTTCTGTTAATGTATCGATTAATTAGTCATTTACCGTTCTCATTCTCAGAGTGGAAACGTTGTTTGCAGAGTTCACAACCTTCTACACTTTTGAGAAACAAGTTTTGGTTTATTTCATAACCATCATCATTAGTGATGCACCGATATGACATTTTTGTCCGATACCGATATCCAATATTTTCCTGGCCAAAAAACCTTATACCGATATTTAACATTTTTGAGGCCTTTTAAGCATTCTAGTACATTTAAATAGTTAACACACACACATGGACGCAGCGGTCTAAGGCACTGCATCTCAGTGCAAGAAGCTTCACTACAGTCCCTGGTTTGAATCCAGGCTGTATCACATCCGGCCGTGATTGGGAGTCCCATTGGGCGGCGCACAATTGGCCCAGCGTCGTTCGGGTTTGGCCGGGGTAGGCCGCTATTGTAAATACAAATTTGTTCTTAACTGACGTGCCTCGTTAAATAAAGGTTACACACACACACACCAACCAAAAAGTTATTTTGTTGGCATTTACGCATGTCCCCATTACCAGTAAAACATAATCAAAACCTATTTCTTTCACATACTTGATGTGCTGTTTCGTTGTGCATTTCTTCAGTTGTTTCATTCTCAACCAGGATCTCTCATACTATGGAAAGCTGTTTGGGTCTTTGCGTGTCAAATAACACTATTTGACGTGTCAAATAAGCTTGTTGACCAATCAGGACCTGAATATGACTGCACGTCACATAATAATTGAATGCGTTCATTCATTTTTTACATAGTTATTACACATTGATTACACTATCACTCGTATTTAATTTGTCACAACGATTCATCGATACGTATGCTATGATGCTGGTAAAGTTTTATCGCGCACCTACAGTGCTGGTCATAAAAAAAGCTAGCTAGCTCATGGATGCAAACAATGTTCTTCCCCAAAAACATAGCAAAACGACAATAAATCTGTTCAGTAGCTATAGTTAGCTAGCCTACTATATAGCTAGGTGTCATCATCTAAAATAACCCTAATTTATAAGACAGTCCTTATTTGATTAATGGTGGTCGGACCCATCTATGTTGAAGTTAGCCACAAGAAGGATTAGCCACAATAGTGGACTTTGCGGTTCGCCTTCAAATTAAAAGCATATAATTGACAGTGATGCAAATGAAAAACAAATAGTAGAATTATGCCAGAATTGAATAGATCATGCTAAACGAGGTTGGAATGTTGTTATATAAAATCAACAAAAGAAATATTTTGTTAATTTGACAAAATCTGTTGAAATCGCACTGGATGTATTAGACTTTAGAATTGCATTGGGACATACTTCCGGCGCCGAAAAGAGATGGCCGCCTCGCTTCGCGCTTCCTTGGAAAATATGCAGTATTTTGTTTTTTATGTGTTATTTCTTACATCGCTACCCCAGGTAATCTTAGGTTTCATTACATACAGTCGGGAGAACTACTGAATATACGATTAACGTCAACTCATCATCGTTCCTACCAGGAATATGACTTTCCCGAAACGGATCCAGTGTTTTGCCTTCCACCCAATACAATGGATCTGATCCCAGCCGGCGACCCTGTGCGACGCCGAAAAAGGGCAAACGAGGCAGTCTCGTGGTCAGGCTTCGGAGACGGGCACATCGCGCTCCACTCCCTAGCATTACTACTCGCCAATGTCCAGTCTCTTGACAATAAGGTTGACGAATCCGAGCACGGGTAGCATTCCAGAGAGACATCAGGATTGCAACGTGCTCTGCTTCACGGAAACATGGCTAACTCAAGAGACGCTAACGGAGTCGGTGCAGCCAGCTGGTTTCTTCATGCATCGCGCCGACAGAAACAAAACATCTTTCCGGTAAGAAGAGGGGCGGGGGGTATGCCTTATGATTAACGAGACGTGGTGTGATCATCATAACAACACACAGGAACTCAAGTCATTCTGTTCACCTATCTAGAACTCCTCACAATCAAATGTCGACCGCATTATCTACCAAGGGAATTCTCTTCAATCATAATCACAGCCGTATATATTCCCCCCCCAAGCAGACACATCGATGGCCCTGAACGAACTTTATCTGACTTTTGTAAACTGGAAACCACACACCCTGAGGCTGCATTCATCGTAGCTGGGATTTTAACAAGGCTAATCTAAAAACAAAACTCCCTAAATTCTATCAGCATATCGATTGTGCTACCAGGGCTGGAAAAACCCTAGATCATTGTTATACTAATTTCCGCGACGCATATAAGGCCCTCCCCCGCCCCCCTTTCGGAAAAGCTGACACGACTCCATTTTGTTGATTCCAGCCTACCAAACAGAAACTCAAACAACAAGCTCCCGCGCTCAGGTCTGTTCAACGCTGGTCCGACCAATCTGAATCCACGCTTCAAGACTGCTTCGATCACGCGGATTGGAATATGTTCCGCATTGCGTCCAACAACAATATTGACGAATATGCTGATTCGGTGAGCGAGTTCATTAGGAAGTGCATTGACGATGTCGTACCCACAGCAACGATTAAAACATTCCCAAACCAGAAACCGTGATTGACGGCAGCATTCGCGTGAAACTGAAAGCGCGAACCACTGCTTTTAACCAGGGCAAGGTGACCGGAAGCATGACCGAATACAAACAGTGTAGCTATTCTCTCCGCAAGGCAATCAAACAGGCTAAGTCCCAGTACAGAGACAAAATCGAGTCGCAATTCAACAGCTCAGACACAAGAGGTATGTGGCAGGGTCTACAGTCAATCACGGATTACAAAAAGAAAAACCAGCCGTCGCGACCAGGGATGTCTTGCTCCCAGACAGGCTAAACAACTTTTTTGCCCGCTTTGAGGACAATACAGTGCCACTGACACGGCCCCCTACCAAAACCTGCGGGCTCTCCTTCACTGCAGCCGAGGTGAGTAAAACATTTAAACGTGTTAACCCTCGCAAGGCTGCAGGCCCAGACGGCATTCCCAGCCGCGTCCTCAGAGCATGCGCAGACCAGCTGGCTGGTGTGTTTACGGACATATTCAATCAATCCTTATCCCAGTCTGCTTTCCCACATGCTTCAAGAGGGCCACCATTGTTCCTGTTCCCAAGAAAGCTAAGGTAACTGAGCTAAACGACTACCGCCCCGTAGCACTCACTTCCGTCATCATGAAGTGCTTTGAGAGACTAGTCAAGGACCATATCACCTCCACCCTACCGGACACCCTAGACCCACTCCAATTGCTTACCGACCCAATAGGTCCACAGACGACGCAATCGCAACCACACTGCACACTGCCCTAACCCATCTGGACAAGAGGAAATTACCCATGTGAGATGCTGTTCATCGATTACAGCTCAGCATTTAACACCCATAGTACCCTCCAAACTCGTCATCAAGCTCGAGACCCTGGGTCTCGACCCCGCCCTGTGCAACTGGGTCCTGGACTTCCTGACGGGCCGCCCCAGGTGTGAGGGTAGGTAACAACATCTCCACCCCGCTGATCCTCAACACTGGGGCCCCACAAGGGTGCGTTCTGAGCCCTCTCCTGTACTCCCTGTTCACCCACGACTGCGTGGCCATGCACGCCTCCAACTCAATCATCAAGTTTGCGGATGACACTACAGTGGTAGGCTGATTACCAACAACGACGAGACGGCCTACAGGGAGGAGGTGAGGGCCCTCGGAGTGTGGTGTCAGGAAAATAACCTCACACTCAACGTCAACAAAACAAAGGAGATGATTGTGGACTTCAGGAAACAGCAGAGGGAGCACCCCCTATCCACATCGACGGGTCAGTAGTGGAGAAGGTGGAAAGTTTTAAGTTCCTCGGTGTTCACATCACGGACAAACTGAATTGGTCCACCCACACAGACAGCGTTGTGAAGAAGGCGCAGCAGCGCCTCTTCAACCTCAGGAGGCTGAAGAAATTCGGCTTGTCACCAAAAGCACTCACAAACTTCTACAGATGCACAATCGAGAGCATCCTGTCGGGCTTATCACCGCCTGGTACGGCAACTGCTCCGCCCACAACCGTAAGGCTCTCCAGAGGGTAGTGAGGTCTGCAGAACGCATCACCGGGGGCAAACTACCTGCCCTCCAGGACACCTACACCACCCGATGTCACAGGAAGCCATAAAGATCATCAAGGACAACAACCACCCAAGCCACTGCTGTTCACCCCGCTATCATCCAGAAGGCGAGGTCAGTACAGGTGCATCAAAGCAGGGACCGAGAGACTGAAAAACAGCTTCTATCTCAAGGCCATCAGACTGTTAAACAGCACCCACTAACATTTAGCGGCCGCTGCCAACATACTGACTCAACTCCAGCCACTTTAAAATGGGAATTGATGGAAATTATGTAAAAATGTACCACTAGCCACTTAAACAATGCCACTTAATATAATGTTTACATACCCTACATTACCCATTCTATGTATATACTGTACTCTATATCATCTACTGCATCTTGCCATCTTTATGTTAATACATGTACCACTAGCCACTTTTAAACTATGCCACTTTATGTTTACTAACCCTACAGTAACTCATCTCATATGTATATACCGTACTCTATACCATCTACGCACTATTTGCCGATGCCGTTCTGTACCACCACTCATTCATATATCTTTATGTACATATTCTTTATCCCTTTACACTTGTGTGTGTGTATAAGGTAGTAGTTGTGGAATTGTTAGGTTAGATTACTTGTTGGTTATTACTGCATTGTCGGAACTAGAAGCACAAGCATTTCGCTACACTCGCATTAACATCTGCTAACCATGTGTATGTGACTAATAAAATTTGATTTGATTTGATTTGATTTACTTATTTCACTGTACAGCCTTACCTATGGATTGTGGCTCATTGACATGGGGTATCAGTCTACTCAGTGACACCCAGAGTACATTAGCATAGTAGCTATTATGCAACTGAAACAACTGTGAATTGAGCCACATTTATTGTCAACCTATGTGTATTGAACACTATTCCCAAAGAAAAACAATACTGCGTGGATGTTTTGGAGTCTGATAACTCTGAGGAGGACATTGGGAAAAAATATATTATATTCATTGATCCCCAATCCTTAGGTAAAGCTGTACAGTGCAATATCAATGTCAATACACACAATAGCCTGACTGGGGAGGTGATTTCACACAGTCACAGTCCCGCGATAAGAGCTACAATGCTAATATTTGCGTAAACTCTTCACAGTTGTGTTCTGTGGGTGTCACCGAGTAGACTGATACCCCATTTCCTTGCTTCACATTCCAACCTTGTTTAACATTATCTAGTCTAAATATGGCATGATTCCACCAATTGTAACCTTCTGCATCACTTTCAAAGAGGTACTTTTATTTTGAAGGCAAACCGCAAATTCCACTATTGTGCCTAATCCTTATTATGACTAACTTCACAACACATAACCCGGTCCGGTCAGGCCTCATTAGCCAGATGAAGCTAGCTGGCTGCTTATAACGTTAGCTTTGGGCAACAGGGTTAAGTGGCTGGCTATCTATTTAATTTCATGAACTGAAGTTCAATTTCAATAGGCGAACAACAAGTGGCTACCTAGCTAATACTTACTCACAAGGATTCCTAAATCATTGCTAAGAATAATGAAAATGACTACTGTTTCTACTGGTCATTGTTTTCAGGCTGGTTGTATTGGTGCTAGCTAGGTGCCAAGCTAAAGCTAGCTACCCCAGAAGTTGCGGTCAAACAAATAATCCTTTACCACCAACTCGGTATTGTAAACACATCATTCGTGGCCGGTGTTTGGTTGTTTGCAGACTTTTTTGTACAGCTTTGACTGCTACTGATAGTAGTGGTGGCGCTTGGCTTGCACGTGCAAATTCAGAACACACAACATTCTATAATAGAACTGTGTTATTTGATGCGTCAAATTAAAAGCTTATTTAACGCGTCAAATAGTGTTATTTGACGTGTATCTTTTTTGAGACGCAAAAACCCAAACGGCGTTCCATAAAATGTCATGAAGCTAATAGCAGTGATGCTATTACTGTGCAACTCTGGTAGGGCAACATGTGTACCGGTGCTAGACCAGTTGGCGAAAGCCAACATCATCCACGACAGAGAATGGTTGATTGTCAAGGGCAATGAATTCCCTTATCTTGGCGTTAATGGATTTCTCCTTTGAGTTGTCTCGCTGAAATGTTCTTACTCTTTCAAATGACTGCTCGACTTATTGACTGCTCGATCCACAGAGCAGACATTGTGAGCTAGGTTAGGAATGCTGTGTTGCACGTGTAAGGCAACATTTTACTTGGCATCATTACGTTATATAGGTATGCACATCAGCTTTGACATCAGTTTTGCACATTGGCGTTAAACTAGACATCAGGCCGATACCGATGTTGTCATTTTTAGCTAATATCGTCCGATTCCGATATGTTCACCGATATATTGTGCATCCCTAATCATCATACATTTTTTCATTGTCTTTTGTTTGGAGTGCTCCATGTGAGCAATGAGCACGTGTCTGGTTTCTCTGTCCTGATAACATTGAGGGAATGCACCCGCCTGAGCAAGCATAGAAGTACCTGGCCTGCTGCGTGGAAATGTAGTTAAGTGTTTAACATCCATTGCGAATCATAATATATTAAAACTATTGTTCATCACAGTAAGCTATTTGAAAAATCTTTCCACCCAATACACCCCTCGATAATCATCAATCCTTGGTGTGAAAGAGCAATGGAAGTTATAGGCCTACTGCTGCATTGGCCTATAGGCTATAAGTTCCATGCGCTCATTTCTTTAGCCACCAATGGATCACAATGTATCAATGTGTCCATATGGCAGAGGCTGGTGATCTCGCATTAGTTGACTTTGACCTTTTCATCATTTTCATTCCTATTTTTATAATTAACCACATGACAATGATTTTAATAATCAAAAACGTTATTATTGAAATTAAACTGTTCCATGAAAATGTGCATATGAAAATTCAAAACTGGCACGCAAAACTAGAGAAATGGAAGGATAAATTGTACGTTTCCCCAAACTTGAAACTCACAATCCGCCTATGAAGTCTTTATAAAAAGAATTGCCTCCATGTTTCCATGGTGGGATTTGCCTATAGGCTACTTTGAAGCAAGGTAAGACATGCCTCATAATATGATAATAATATGAAATAAGACATTCAGGTTTCAAACAATTATGTTTTCAAAATGCATACTGCCTCCAGCTCACATTGTAAAGTGGTGAGTGACGCGCTGATAGCCTGTTGCCTGCATTTGAATGGTGAATGGGAGGTGCGCTTCAATTACAAGTTGATAAATAAAAATAGTAGATATTTTTAATTGTGCACTAAAACAGTTTTTAACCCACAATTGCATTTAGAATTTTTGCGCAATGAATGGGCTTATAAAATCACCTGTTTTACTCCAGCAGCAACCAGCTGAGGAGCTTCAGGAGAAATCTCTCCTCAAAATAGGCTCTGTATCCTGTGCGCGTGTGATAGTTGTGTTGGATAAATAAGATACATGATGACTAACGAAAATACACACAGGCCAATTTATACTGAACAAAAATTTAAACGCACATGTAAAGTGTTGGTCCCATGTTTCATAGGCTGAAATAAAAGATCCCCGAAATGTTCCATATGCACAAAAAGCTTCTTTCTCTCAAATTCTGTGTACAAATGTTTACATCCCTGTTAGTGAACATTTATCCTTTGCCTGACAGGTATGGCATATCAAGAAGCTGATTTTTGTAGTTTTTACCCCATTGTCTCACTAATTGCTAGACCTTGTCTCATCGCTGTAACTGAGACACGCATCCTCCGAAACATGACACGCCTAGCCGCCTACTTCTTAACACACTGCTTGCTTAACCCGGAAATCAGCCGCACCAATGTGTCAGAGGAAACACCATTCAACGGACTACTGTCATCAGCTTGCAGGCGCCCAGCCTGCCACAAGGAGTCGCTAGACCAATTGAGAAATTCACGAATTGTGGACAAATTCTTTGTTTTATTGAAGGCGTACGGCTTTCAATAAAACAAAGAATTGTTTTGTTTTATTGAAAGCATATGGCTTTCAATAAAACAAAGAATTGTTCAACAATTCGTAGATTTCTCAATTGCTCGTCGACTGACAACGGAACAGAGCTAGCAGTGCACAATGACACGTCATGTGACCCATTTTTTTTGCAGCTTTCCAGTTCTAGACTGCACGGAGAGGGAGGGGGAGAAGGCAAACTCCATCTAACTAGTTTCAATGTATGGAATCACTTGGGAAATGTTGGATTTTAGGTAAACTTCCTATTTAAGGGCTAAGTGTAGGCACTCCTTCCGAATGGTTAAGGTAAGGGTTAACGTTTGGGATAGGGTTAAAATATAATGGCCGGTTTTGAAGGCATTTCCTGAACTCCTAATGGATAGACGTCCAATTTCGAAGTCAATCTTGAACAATCTCCCTGAGTAAACAATGATGTCCTAGTACATTGCTATTATGCACCCTACTTTTTGCCACTAAAATAACAGTCTGGTCTGTGTTTGAGGGGTTCACATACTGAGGTAGGGATTCACACCATAACATATCTTATTTTGTATAGTCCTAAATGCATAGTACAACATTGTTTTGCTGCCCAAACTCAAGTTGACTAGGCTACATTATAGAAATCAGATACCATTTGTATTGTACACTTTCTTGACAGCCAAATAACGTTATGTGATGCAGTATTATAACAAGCATATTATACCCATATACCTATATTTTCTGTGGCATGCCTAAAATATGTCAAATAACGTTAGTTGACATGGAAGCTATAGCCAAACCCTAACATTGAGTTCGTGTCGCTATCGTGTTCTTAATCAAAGTTTTGCACACATTTCGAATCTAAAAACATTCGCCACGTGTACAAATATCATAAATGAATATGCTGCTTTCTCAGCCGCGAGTGTCAAGCAAAGATCCACCCCCTGGGTCAAGCTAGGTAGCTATCAAGCTAAAGTTAACAAGCAAAGCTAGCTAACTTAATTGGAAAATAGCTAATGTAGCTAACTAACCATGTAACTTTTCTTTTCACAAGACAGTATAGCGTTACATTGTTGAAGCACTTACCACAAAATCAGAAATGTGACCAGAGACCAGTTTATCTGTGCCAATAAAAACCTATTTAAGTATTTACGCAACTGATAGCACACCGCTACAGTGCTTACAGTGGTTTCTGTGGATTGAGGAAGTTTACATTCCAAGTGGAATTTTGTTATTGCGTAACTTTTGTCCACCAGGGAGCAGTCGATGATTAGCTAAACTAAATCATTCATAAACATCAATACACATACTTCTCCCACGAATGTTGAGAAAAGAGAAGGAACTGAATTAAATGTATGAATGTAAAGAAACACACGGTAGGGGGGCGCTTCTGTTATAGATTAGGGCAGTTTGCAGGTGGAAATGTAGCCAGAATTGATGACAAGTTAACTGCTGAACTTAAAAATATATATATATTTTACCTTTATTTAACTAGGCAAGTCAGTTAAGAACAAATTCTTATTTTCAATGACAGCCTAGGAACAACTTAGTTTGTTTACCAGTGTATTACCGATTAAATCTCTTAATTTTGAAATGAGGTTAAACATTGAAGACTATAGTATTTTAAAATGAGTATGACTAGTGTATAAAATCTTCCTGTAGATGTTTATGATGAGTTGTGCACTTCCACCCCTCCCGCTACGATTACACTCCACCACAGTAGGTGGCAGTATTTTTGCATGTTCAGTGCGGCTGCTGTTGTACGTAAAGGCATTTTCTTGTTGGTTGGTGAATGACTGAGATGTGCTGAAACACATCAGACGGAGTTGTTATAAAGGAGTTTTTTAAGTTTTCAACACAATGAGTTCAATAGGAACTGGGGTAAGTTTGATAGCTAAGATACTGCTCGTTATACAGTTGTATGCTAACAAACGAAAGATTTGGTAACTTGTTAGCACCGGCTCATTCTTGGACAAGTTAGCAACAAAGTTAGCCAACTTGCTAATGTTAGCTAACTGTGGCTGCTCTGGTAGTTTTAGGTTTTACAGTAGTAGATAACTAATAACACATTAAAATACGTCATTCGTTTAAGATCTAACAGTATGTAGAGTGAAACACATTTTACATTGGTTACTGCTACCTACCTAAGTAACGTTAGTTATTTCCCTACAGAACTAGCAAGCTAACTAGTTGTCATGCCTGCTGACTCACTTGTACTGCAGCTAACGTTAGCTAGCTAAATTAGCAATGCTGGCTGATCTAAATCGAAATTGAAACAAATTCAACCGAATGGTGTTGGGTATTGGTTGCTCTCCTATCGCTAAACAAAGGTTTTATTTCACCACTGGGTAAAAGGAATTTCACGTGATATTTACAAGTTTTAAAAATCTTTTTAAATAGCTAGAATGACGCGCTGGCACCTGTAATGTAAAAATGGGATTACTCAAATTGTAATGTCACATGCACAAGTACAGTAAAATGTCTTAATTGCAAACTCAAAACCCAACAATGCAATAATCAATAACAATATATTACTAGAAAAAAAGCACACGAGGAATATTAAATATGAGGTAAGCATACTATATACAGGAAATATTTAAAAAGTCAGTTCCAGTACCATATTTACATGTGCCGGGATACTGGCGTGATGGAGGTAGAAATGTATAGGGATAAGGTGACAAGGCAACAGGATATAAGATCGAGTAGTAGCATCTTGTAGGTGTAACCGATGTGAAATGGCTAGCTAGTTAGCGGTGGTGCGCGCCCTGTCGATGTGGATGGGGGTGTGCTCGACCCCCCCCGTTTCCTGTAGTCCATGATCAGCTCCTTGGTCTTGCTGACATTGAGGGAGAGGTTGTTGCTTCGGAACCACACTGCCGGGTCAGACCTCCTCCCTGTAGGCTGACTCATCGTCGCCGGTGATCAGGCCTACCACCATCATGTCGTCAGCTTGATGTTGGTGTTGGAGTCGTGCGTGGCCACACAGTCGTGGGTTAACAATTCAGGCCTATCATGAAGCTACTTCCATGGTTTTTGCTAGGTAATATTTTGAAAATTGACACCCTTGAGTTTGGTTAGATTGATGTAAAGGTATAAAGTCTGACAGTTCCTGTCAATGACAAGTGTAGCTATGTTATCTCAACAGCGGTGGCCTTCAAAATATAACATCTAAAACTCTTTCCCTTTCTAGTATGACTTGTCTGCCTCCACCTTTTCACCTGATGGAAGGGTATTCCAGGTGGAATATGCAATGAAGGCAGTAGAAAACAGCAGGTATATTATCCTTCCCTGTTTGAGTGTTTTCAATGCAGTACCCACATGATGGAAAATAACCCAAGTGTCTCAATTTGTTGGTTCTTGTTCTTTCTCCTTACAGCACAGCAATTGGGATCCGATGCAAGGATGGGGTTGTGTTCGGTGTTGAGAAATTGATTCTCTCCAAACTTTATGAACAAGGCTCAAACAAGCGCATCTTCAATGTTGACCGTCACGTAGGAATGGTATGTATTCATCCAGACCACATCCATAGTGTAATTACGGGTAGAGTGTTTACCAACAAAACTGACTAACCAAAAAACAGATGGGTTGTCTTATAATCATAGGATTATTGACAACATGTAAGCTATATTTCTGAGCTTGTCTGCAAATCTTTATTGAAAACATAAAAAGTTTTACTTAATGCACTTGTTTTGTTACAGTTATTGGTTGGCTAGCTGGCTAACCCTAGCTACATTAGCATAGACGTGACAAGCAACTAAACACTTCAAAACAAGAGATGGTATCAATAACAAAATACAGCTAGCTGAAACAAGCCTTCTACAATTAACCACACACCAGCTTCTAGTCAATGTTGCTAGCTATCTGACTGATCAGAGTGACAACACACAGACTTTTACCTCTGGGTTGCTCTTGCATTTGTCATGACGTTGTCAACCCCATATATTCATCTCGAAAGATCTTGGGGGGGGACTGAACTCTGCTGCTGGATTTGGGTATTGGGGATGTGGTTGGGTGTGTTATGTTTGTCCCTCTTGAGTCATGGTAAAAACATTTCACTCTCAAAATAGTCAGACTGAATCTAAGATAAATCAAGAAATCTGTAATAAATTGAAGTTTTTGTCAGAGGTCTACATGCTGACCAGACCGGACACGTCGCGTGCGTCGCAAAATAAATTTAGAAATCCATGTTATTCAATTATTGCACCCACACTGCTCGCGCGCGCCAACAAGCGTCTGCGACGCCATGGGCTAAAATAGAAGTCGTTCCTATTTCTGACGCAGATTGCGCTGAAAGTCCTGCCTCTCCCATCTCCTCATTGGTTTATAGAAGCAGGTACCCACGTGCCATCTCCTCATTGATTATACCCACGTGGGCGATAGAAAGACTGTTTTGCCGGTAGTCGTGGTAATACAATGAAAGTTTAGATGCGATCACCATATAAATTAAACGATGAAAAAGCATGGAAGGAGGAGAGATGACTAGAAACGATTCGGTTGGCCGTTTTATGTGTGGATTGATTGTCGGAGTAGAGGTCCTTGTGCATTTCAGGTAAAATAACAACTCAATGTTTATATCCCAGGACATATTAGCTAGCAACAGCAAGCTAGCTAAATAGGACAAATTAACGTTAGCTAGCAAGTGCAAGCTAACTGGCTAAATTGCCATACATGTTTAATGCTTTTCGACCTGTCCCCAAATTAATGTTGTTTGTTTTGATATTATAACCTGCGTGTCGTGATCGTGTTTGGTGTGGGGGGGCAAAATACATTTATGCACGATAGCGCACGCGCGCAGCCGGTTTGGGTTCCGTGTAGTTGTGCAATTTTACATCTAGCTAAAATTATTTGGTGCAGTATCTCTCTAGTTAAATGTGCATGAAAACTACCTAGTACTGCAATCCTGACACTATCGACACGGCTGCTGCTTCCCTCAGGACTTATTTCTGACAACATTTCTACAACTTCAGAAAGCTGTCAAACTAGCTACACACTGTTTATCATTTCCCAAAATCACAAGCTAGTTTAATCGGTTTGTCAATGAAGCTAGCTAGTAGCACATTGAGCAGGCAGGCCACGTTAACTAAATCTGCTTATCAAGTCACTGGCGAGTGGCATAGTGCTTCGGTGCCATTTGGAGGTTTGTGTGTGGCAGTCTGTGATGGAGCAGTGACTGTCTGAGGAACGGGCTATCTTACGGTCATGATATGGGCTGGATAGAATCAGTCTGTCTTCAGAACTTGTAATAATTGCTTATTTGCCTTGCAAAATAATAGAACAATATTATTTCTATAATAAAGCTGTGATTGAGAGTTTCATTGTTGTTATTTTTGAAAGCCACAACTTTAGGAGAAAATCTTTGTAGGCTATAATATTTGGGAAATAACGCTGTAGATCTTCATTACCAGTTCATCTCATAGAAAGGGCGAATAAAGGCAGGTTCAAATGTTAATTCGTTAAAATGAGACTCAGCGATTATACAACGTTGCCACGAGCACCACAGATATTGCAGATAAGCGCGATGCACTCTATCTGGTATGGCCAAGAATGTGTTTCATGCTGCTGCCATATGAGTGCTGCTGGACCATAATAATGGAGAAGTTTAACATCAAGCCTAACACTCTTAGTTGTTGTGGAAGTCGTCCCGACTCTGCTGTTTACCTTGTGCATTGCTGAATCTGCCTTTAACTTTCTTACCCATAGGCAGTGGCTGGACTACTGGCTGATGCTCGATCCCTGTCTGAGGTGGCCAGAGAGGAGGCCTCCAACTTCAGATCCAACTATGGACACAACATCCCACTGAAGGTAAAAATGATTGATTCTGTTGCTATTCATCGGTGTTTCCCTCAAACTCCTCCTCGGTTACCCTGTCAGTTCCACATATTTGATATATTCCATTACAGGACTACCACGCCTGATTCAACTGGTTAACTGTGACTATACTAACCTATTTTGGCGACATATTCTGAATTGCTTTGTCCCTAAATCCTATGGACAGTCATATTCCTTGAGTTGCATATAATCTCTCTTTACAGTATCTCTCTGAGAGAGTGGCCATGTACGTTCATGCCTACACGTTATACAGTGCCGTGCGGCCGTTTGGATGCAGCTTCATCTTGGGCTCTTACGATCAAGATGATGGTCCTCAGCTGTACATGGTTGATCCCTCTGGAATCTCATTTGTGAGTTAGGTTTTGGGTGTTTATCACTAAACTAACTCTGTTGTCTAATTTCATTAACTTACTGTTGTCACACTACACTCTTAGGGCCGGTTTCCCGACTCAAGATTAAGACTAGTCTAGGAGTAAGAGGCATTCTCAATGGAGATTTTACAATGAGCATGTGGTTTACTCCTTGACTAGGTTTAATCTGGGTCTGGGAAAATTGCCATTTAAAGGCCCCAGTGCAGTCAAAAATGTATATATAAAACACAGGAAAATCACATTTCCACACAGGTTAGAATAATATTGTGGAAATTATAATGCCCTTTTAGTGTAAGAGCGGTTTGAAAAGACTGCCTGAACTTTCAGCCCGTTTGTGTTATTGAGTTTTGGCCTACCATGGTGACATCACCATGCGGTAAATTAGTGAATAGACCAATAATACCTTTCTACCAATAAGTTAATATTCCGTTTTTCCCTCCCCAGACAGGCCCAGCAAAATTCTTGCTTGAGAAATTTTATTTTTTACCATTTTAATTGAAAGTACTTCATTGTTACCCAGAAATTATTTAAATAGTAAGATTAAAAAGACAGCTGATTTGGACCTTTTAAGGTGTTTGGAACTATGCAATCTATTCTCAGAAGGGAATGTTTATTTTACCATCTCTATATGTCATCATGCAGCCTCAAAGTGATGTGAAATGTGTAACGTTGTTGTGAAAATGTTCAAGGTGGCCACTGAAATGTTTGTTTTATTAAGGGTTACTGGGGATGTGCTATTGGAAAAGCCAAGCAAGCCGCCAAGACAGAAATTGAAAAGCTTCAGGTAAGAATATTAATTTAGCCAAGTTGTCCAATTTCTTAAAACATGGGAATATCTTCATTGTTTATCTTTGTATGTCATTGCCATCAACAGATGAAAGACATGACCTGCAGGGAGTTGGTAAAAGAGGTGGCCAAAATGTAAGTGTTTTTTATTTTATTAAAGGAATACACCTACTGTTGCTCATTCTCATCAATAGCCTTCAATCAAGGCACTGAGTATTACTCATATGTACTGTTTTACTTTTGGTTTTGTAGAATCTACATTGTACACGATGAAGTGAAAGACAAAGCGTTCGAGTTGGAACTCAGCTGGGTTGGAGAAGGTAATGCAGCTTTCTCTTATATACACTGAGTGTACAAAACAGACACCTGCTCTTTCCATGACAGACTGTCCAGGTGAAAGCTATGATCCCTTATTGATGTCACTTGTTAAATCCACTTCAATCAGTGTAGATGAAGGGGAGGAGACAGGTTAAAGAAGGATTTTTTAAAGCCTTGAGACAATTGAGACCAGGATTGTGTATGTGTGCCATTCAGATGGTAAATGGGAAAGACGGATGATTTATGTGCCTTTGAACGGGTTATGGTAGAAGAGACTGAAGGCAGGCTTCATCAGCTTGTCACACACCACTTTGCATTTTCAAAACATATACTTAATTGTTTGAAACCTGAACGTTTTACTACGTATTATGAGGCATGTCTTACCTGGCTTGAAAGTAGCCAAAATCAGACCATATCTGTGGATGCAATTATTTTATATAAACTTTCTTTCATTGTCCAGTAACCAAAGGCACACTTTTAGTCATATTAGCAACCCATGCTAGTAGTTGCATATTCAATCACCCCTCTTTCTAAATTTCTAACAGATGTTTTCATCTGTCACATGAAACCGACGGCATGTGCAGTGAGCTTTTGATAACTGTGGTTTCCTGCTAATTGCATTATGGAATGAACATTTGCGCATTGCTGCACTTATAATGTGAAGAAATAATGGTTCATCAACATTAAGCTAAACGTTCTGATCTGTTGCGTCACTCATTCCTTTTTCCCCTCTATTTTCTTTTATGTAGCCTATTGGTTGTGTGAATTTGGGACCTATCGTCCCACAACTGTCCCAGAGTCTGTTTTGGAATAGGCTATTTCTTTCTCAACAAGCTGACCAATAGAATAGGTCAACTTTTCTACTATGGGGGATAGCAGATTGAGATAGGCTAGTGATTTTGCTGTTGGTTACTGGTCTTGTTGGCTGAGGAAAAGTAAATGTGGACAGGTATTCTAACATCTTCAAAGTGCGTGTCAGAATTCGGTAAGACGGACCGCACATTGTTGCATCCTCGACTTGCATGTTCTGTTAATATGAATTACCATAATCGAAATGTCATTCTGAGCACCGTGGGTGGATGCCCTAATCAGGTTATGCACCCAATCCAAAAGGGTCTGGTAAATTTCTCAAATGTCCGCTAAATTAAAATGCTGCCGGTCAAATGTTCGGCGCCTCATTTTTTAACGGAAACCCTGGCGTGAGCAGTGTTCCACTCAAATCTGAAAGTTAACCCAGCTCATAACTAAGTGATGTATTGCATGCATGTGCAGTAATGGGTTAGGATTCTGTCGGACGCTTCATCATCACCGGTTTTGACCAGCTACGTGACGGCCCCCGCCCGATCCAGTCAAATCAATGTTATGCATAACTTATGACCTTCATTTCCCTTCACCAGTGACAAATGGAAAGCACGAGCTGGTTCCTAAAGACATCAGGGTGGAGGCAGAGAAGTATGCTAAGGTATGTACCACGACCACCAGTTTGTTGCATGGCATTTCTGTGACCTGGGTTCAAAACAACAGTACCTTCAAAGTATTTTTCCCACATTGTGGTTACAAAACTGAATTTAAAATGGAATAAATTGAGATTGTGCCATTGGCCTACACACAATACCCCATAATGAGTCAATAAGTATTCAACACCTTTGTTATGACAAGCCTAAATAAATTGAGTCAAAATGTGTTTAACTCACATGATAAGTTGCATGGACTCACTCTGTGTGCAATAATGGTGTTTAACATAGTTTTTTTTATGACTGCCTCATCTCTGTACTGTACACATTCAATTATCTGTAAGGTTGAGCCCTGAATTTCAAAAACAGATTCGACCAAAAAGACCAGGGAGTTTTTCCAATGCCTTGCAAACAAGGGTAGATGGGTAAAAAAAAAAGCAGACATTGAATATAACCCTTTGAGCATGGTGAAGTTATTGATTATACTTTGGATGGTGTATCAATACACCCAATCACTAGAACGATACAGGCGTCCTTCGCTAACTCAGTAGCCGGAGAGGAAGGAAACTGCTCAGGGATTTCAACATGATGCCAATGGTGACTTTAAAACAGTTAGTTTATTGGCTGTGGTAGAACTGAGGATGGATCAACAACATTGTAATTACTCCACAATACTACGCTAATTAACAGAGCAAAGAAATTAACTTCATGTCCTGAATAGAATGCATTATGTTTGGGGGGAAATCCAGCAGTGATCAACAACCAACTTAAGAGTTTGAATTTTAAAAGGAATAATCTGCAATATTGTACAAACCAGGTGTGCAAAGCTCTTAGAGACTTACCCAGAAAGAATCACTTTCTGAAGGCACTGTATGTCTATGGATCGAACTTGGGTTTCCTTTGCGCCACAAGACTGTTAGCCTTCTGAGCTAAAATCCTAGGTTTTAGCCCAGGGAGCTAACTAGTCTTCAGGTCCCAGGCAAGGTTACTCATCACACGAGCGTGGTTCACTAAACCACCATTATACAGTATCTGTTAGTGTTGCACGGCGTACTGAAACTATAACATGAAAAACGGTTGGGTATTAGAATTTGTCACTTTCGCTTCTATCAAATGTCTCATGTTTGAAAATGAGCTAAATGTGTTATTAAACTTATTAGAAAATATGATAAATTTGGCCAAACGATTACAAGACATTAACAGAATGCATCAGTGTTTGTATTCCCTGCAGCTTTCTGAAGAAGCACCGGCATGGGAATGCCTGTCTGGGTGTGCATATGTCGACCACTTTGTGTATCTGTTAGCAGGGTTGGGTAGGTTACTTTCTAGATGTAGTCAGTTAGTCACCTGTACAAAATTGTAATCAGTAACATAACTTGGATTACCCAAACTCTGAATGTAATCTGCTTACTTTCCCCTTAAGATGCATTCGACCAAGACAAAAACGAATTACCAATTGAATGACATCTATTGCAGGATAAATAAATGCTAGTTTACATACTTTTTCACAGCACTGTATTTGCCCCCTTTCTAATCTTCTCCACTTTTGAATATTTTTGATACTGGATGTTATCAGATCTTCAACCAAAACCTAATATTAGATAAAGATAACCTGAGAGAACAGATAACAACAATGACATACTTATTTCATAAACAAAGTTAAGCAACATCCAATGCCCGTGTGGAAAATGAATTTCCCCCTTACACTTAACTGGTTGTCACTTTTAGCTGCAATGACTCCAACCAAACGCGTCCTGTAGTAGTTGTTGATCAGTGTCTCACGTTGCAGTAGAGGTATTTTGGCCCACTTTTCCATGCAGAACTGCTTTAACTTAGAGACATTTGTGGGTTTTCAAGCATGAACTGCCCCTTTCAAGTCCTGCCACATCTCAATTGGGATTAGGTTTGGACTTTGACTAGGCCATTCCAAAACTTTAAAATTGTTTCTTTTTAGCCATTTTCATGTAGACTTGATTGTGTGTTGGATCATTGTCTTGCTGCATGACCCAGCTGTGCTTCAGCTCAGACGGATGGCCTGTCATTCTCCTGTAGAATTCTGATACAGACCACCACCATGCTTGACCTTTGGTATAAGGTTCTTACTGTGGAATGTAGTTTGGTTTTCGCCAGGCATACTGGGACCCATGTTGTCCAAAAAGTTATACTTTTGACTCATCTGTCCATAGAACATTCTTCCAAGAGTCTTGATGATCATCCAGGTGCTTAAACTCTAAACCTGTTTTCACTTTGTCATTATGGCATACTGTGTGTGAATTGATGAGGGGGGAAATTATTTAATTAATTTTAGAATAAGACTAACGTAACAAAGTGGAAAAAGTAAAGTGGTCTGAATACTTTACGAATGCACTGTAAGTACAAAGTAGCCTATGCCTACTGGGCAGAATCATGTTTTTTTACATCCATTTTGTGGGCATTTATTTTGCAAACTCCTTCACGTGCTACAGAAACACTGCTAAACAAAGTGGTAGGTGCACTTTATTTAGCAGGCTAACTACACTCAAATCATGTATTTTTCCCCCAGACCTCAAAGTGATCTCCAGATGTGGTTTAAGCATTGTTGTGGACGTAGAAAAAGAAAAAAAATACAAAATTGTTTGTTCTATTAAAATACTTGTTTTTCTCTTGTGCAAAAAATTGCTTTTTTGGGGGGGGGGGTGTTATTGAGTATCGTGATACTAAATCTGGTATCGAAGTCATTTCTGCTATCGTGATAACATTAGTCTGTCTTTCTGGTGTCTGATTCACAATGCTTCTTGCTTCCACCATAGGATTCTTTGGAGGAGGAGGATGACTCTGAAGAAGACAACATGTAAACTCAATTCTGCGGGTTCTTCACTCGTCACACACACCTACTGACAGGACAGCTATACAAGAAAGACAGAAATTATTTTGTATGTTTTGTAGTTAATGGACCATTCATGTCATTTCTTTCCCATTTGGTTTGATGGATTACACAGCTTTGAAATAAAAGTGGATGAGCACTGTTTATACTAAAAGCATCTTTGTTTTACTTATTTAAAAAAAAAAAAAAAAAGGTCAATCAACAAGGGTTTGCCTTAGTCATGTTATTTTTTGCCAATGTATATGTATTTAGTCCTTGAGGTATTATTTACAAGACTATCACTACTTGATCCTTCTACTGGTGGTGCCAGTTGTGTAAGAACATAAAGACTATTTCAGTGCACAGTGTGATGTTTGAACTATGACATGAGTTCAGTGACTCCAGAAGGGCAGTAGTCTCCACATTGACCTTACCATAGACCGCCACCTCTGGCTACCATGCCTCTCCATTCCATCCTTGTTGTTCCGTCCCTGCTTGGATACACTTGAGACTAAATGCAGAAGACCTGACGATAATACAGTGTCTTGAATCTGATTTAGCTCATCTCATCTGTACATTTGATGAAGAACACATGCAATGCTGTCTCTGACAAATTCATGCTATGGCATTAGGTAAGTAGTAAACAAGATTTGACAGCAATCACTTCACTAGCTTTTCTGATCAGTGCTATCCGGGATCGTTGGGACGTCCATACCATAACCATAACGAAAGACAATACAGTATGTTTAGAAACTCTGTGCCATAAGTCTAACCAGTTAAAATGTCAACTTCAATGTGGTAGGGACTTCCCAAAAAAGCCAGATACCGAGGACCGCTTTTACCTGCACATGTTTCCGGTTACGTAAACCAACTTGCCCGCTGACGTCCTACAAACATGTACACCGCGCCATTGCCCTCCACCACAAACAAATCGATCTTGTGTATTTAACTCGTATCGCATTCTATCCCCAGCACACTACTACATAGCTAGTAACTCCTTATTTCAAATACGAGTCACGGCCAGAACCATCCAACGAGTGTGTAGAAATGGCACGTGTTTTCACAAACAGTCCATTTCCATCCTTAGGAGTGACAAGGAAGCTTCCAGCCAGTGTCGAAAATAGGCGGTCCATTGTAAAATATGTCTAACCAGTGAAAGGCTTGGATTTAGATAAGTAAAGCCAATCATATTTCCATAGTGGGGTGTTCTGGAGGATAAAAAAGCCAAGTATATGAGGACCAATGGCAACTTTTCCCTCAAAGAGCCGATTTCATCTCTACCAACCAGCAATAGAGATTAGTTATGTCCTATAGCGTTTGAAGCATGTGTTGACCAATCACATTTCTGCGATTTGACCACCACTGTCATGGCAGCCAATCTGATTTCGAGAAACACAGCTTCGGATCAAGCTTATTCTTCGTGTATTGCTTTGCAACTCTAGCAAGTGGTGAGCAGTCGGGTCGTTGCAGTAAGTATAAAAAAATATTAGCTAATATTCCTCTAAAATGAATTACAAACAGTTCAAGCTATTTAGATCAAGGTGACACCCGTTTTGTTAAATGCGGACGACACTTAGCTCAATGTCTCTTTATTTTGTCTTGCAAGATTAGACCGTAAGGAATTGAATGGCAGTGACCAGTCGGCTTGTTTTTGCAGTGAAGAAATGTATGCGCCTTTTGTGAAACTGTATAATAAATAAATAATTGTTGTCCTGATACTTTTTGTTTTATCGTCGTGAACTACCTGCTTCTCGTTTATCCGAAAGAGAACCACCGTTTGAAATGTTATGCCGGAACTAGCTAGCTGACAAACTCAATGACTAGCAAGGCTGTTTAAATCGCCATATCGATAAACTGTTCTTAGCTAGCTAACCTTAGTATGGTGAAGTTAGCTAGCTAGGTAGCTAAATTTAGCTCACGAGTTGAGAGAAATATTCTGTCTTTCCTTATTTTCACAAAGACTGACGATATTTTTATATTTTCTGTTTTACTGAAACAACCTTGTTTAAGATGACTGTGTGGCACACATTTTAGAGACCGAGATGTTCTTTGTAACGTTATTTCAAGCAGTTTGGAATGAACCCCCAGCCTGACATGGTGCAGCACGGCGAGCTATGATGGCGACGTGACACACACAGTCAGATTGCGAGGCAAGCGGGAAGAAACACGCATTATTCTTCTTGTCTATGTGTAACGTCCTCTTTTTAAAAAGCTTTCGACTAATTATTTGAGGTCTATTTTAACAATCAGCATACAGTGAAAACTAGCTAGCTACACATTTTTGTACATCTGGAGGGAGGGGGCGGCTGCATCGAGCTTGAAAAGAATGCGTTAAGTAGCTAGCTAGTTTGTTAGCTAGTATATTTATTAATTTGTCCCAGTTTATAGCTATTCTGACACGTCTTTAATAATATGCCATTACTATATTGTTTTACAGCAATCAAAACCAATCGAGCTGGACTCCCTCAAATAGTCTCTACGATGAAGGTAAGTCACTTGACTAACCTCAGTTGAAAACAGGAGTGAAGCCGACGCCTCTTTCACTTAGCTTGCAAAGAGACAGGGTCAACTGTATATGGTTGGCAACAACATGTCAACTTGAATGTGTCAGAATGTCAGGCAAATAATGTTTCACAATTAATTTAAATGTTCTCACGTTTTAGTCTAGACATCACCACCACCTCTTCCTGAACAATATATTTAGATGAAAAATGCAACTTCACGTTTATGTGGCATATGATGGGTGTTAGAAGTTCATACTTCATGGACATTTCATTTAATAGTGGCCGAACTGTTTTGTTCCGAAGTAAGTACAATGATGCATGTTATGGCGCGTCTGTTTTTCTCACAGGCAGCAAACGAGCCTGCCTACCTGACCGTGGGGACGGAGGTCAGTGCCAAATACAGAGGTGCCTTCTGTGAGGCAAAAATCAAGACTGTTAAACGGATGGTGAAGGTTAAGGTAAGAGCACCACACGACAATGGCTCCAACCCAAATGGCAGCCTATTACCTTTTTATAGTGCACTACTTCTGACCAGAACCCATAAGGTTGTGGTCAAAAGTAGTGCATTATATAGGTAGTGTGTCATTTGGGACAATGACACTGTAATCAAATAAGGTAGTAAGTGGAATGGTCCATTATGTCAGCAAATGTTGATGTTCACATATTATAACAATATGTTTATATAGACAAGCTGATTGTCCAGTTTCGGGTGACAGTTTTGCTGCAAAAGAACCCCCCCCTCCCTTCTCTCGTATATAGATATTAGTGTCTGCCAGTGGCATCTTTCAAGTAGAGACTTGTTCTATGAACAGTTTTTCTCAGTTTGTTTTATAAAGCATTAGGCAGTCTGTAACAGCCTACAGAGTACCAGGTACACACTCCAAAAAAAGTTAATTTAGTCATGACATAATCATAACACAACAATAAACACAGGCGATACTGGAATGTTTGGATATTCTGCTGTTAAGCAGCAGGTAGTTTGTATTCAATTACTAACCTAATCTGTTGGCTTTAACATATGGTAATACACATGAATGTACATTAAATAGGGCCTGATAATGCTTGGACATTGGATTAGCCAAGTCTTGTTTTGTATGTTTTTGAGCTATGGATAGGACTAGGAATTTAAGTTTTGTATTCAAAACCCATTGTGAAAATGTGGAGTTAGTGAACTGGTGAAACTGCTTCTAGTTGATGATGGTTATTGTTTAAAGACCAGATGATCCCCCACCAATCACCAGGTAGCAACATTGTGACCTGACCTTCTGTATTCTCCATTATTCTCCTTTGCTTTGCCACTTCCATTATAATTGTCACAAGGTCAGAGTTCCCTTGACTGATTGTTTCATGGGACATGGTAGGTAGCCCCATTGAACTCTCTCCACATTAAACGTAGGCCGTCATTTGAAATACGAATTTGTTCTTAACTGACTTGTCTAGTTAAATAAATAACTGATGTGAACAATGAGGAAACTGAGTTTGCAAGTGAAGGCACCATTCCCTGGTTATACTATAAGCACAAACCTACTACCGTATCATTGTCTTCCAGCACTGCCACGTGTAGCCCCTGAATACAGGAGTTAATCTAAAGTACCTTGGGGACAGGTCAGGAAGGGAAGAGTTTTGTCTGTTACACAACTGAATTATTTCACCTTGACTGAACTTCTTATCTCATTCATTCTATTTCTTTGTCTCTCTCCCTAGGTGATGGTCAAAGGAGACACCACCTCGCAAGTTGTTCAAGATGATCAAGTGAAAGGACCGTTAAGGGTAAGTTGGAACTAACTGGCACCGCCAAACTCGTCACAGGAAGATAAAGAAAATATTAGTTAGGCCCTCAGTGTCCTTTTGGTTCTCAGAATAAATAATCTGTTAATCACATAATTCTAAGATCTGATCTGTCGGATACAACAATGGTGCTGTGCTTGTGACAGGAGTATATAGAACAGGGACAGTTGGTACATATTGGGTATTGTTGACGTAAAGCTTATGTATATTGCCTAATGGTCATGTGACTAATGCTCTGGCAAAGCACAATGATCACCTGTTTTTCAACAACTGTAAGCATCAATGGTTCCCCGACGGTTCAAAATGGCCTCAGTTTTTCTTTCCTGATGTTTTCGAAGCCCTGTGTGGTTCCCTTTTCATTGTTTGAACATATGTGATATGCTTTCACTCTGCTCAGGCACATTGTTCTTTATTTAGGGGAAGTCTCTTAACTTTTGCAGTTTTGAGTTCTTGTTGAAATGGGAGTAAAAGAGCAGAATGTATGAGGTCTCACAGTCTCATCCCTTTGTTTCCTTTTGCAGGTGGGCTCCACAGTGGAGGTGAAGAGTGCAGAGGGGATCTGCAGTGAGGCAACCATCAACAAACTCACAGACGCCAGTTGGTACACAGTGGGCAAGTACAGCAACAACACCCAAACTAATATACAATGCCTGCTCTTCAGTTAATGGGTAGCTGTCTTTGTTGGTTGCATTTCCCCCTTTTTCTCTCAACTTGCCTAATGGTTAATAACTATTTGTCTTTATAAAGTCCTTAGGAAGTCTCATATTTTGGTGTGACTTTTTTTAATGTGTTCCAGTGTTTGACGATGGGGATGAGAAGACACTCCGCAGGACGTCACTGTGTCTGAAGGGTGAAAGACATTTTGCTGAGAGCGAGGTAAAGGGACTAGTATTCTGACCTGACTCTTTTCTTAGCCATTTGATTTGCTGGCCTCTCCGTTATGTTACACGTTAACACATTGATTAAGCCCCCTCCTTTCACCTCTCCCTCACATATAGACGTTGGACCAACTGCCCCTAACCAACCCAGAGCACTTTGGCACCCCCGTCATCGGGAAGAAGGGAAACCGCGGAGGGAGGAGGTCATCTCAGGCTCAGTAAGTTGACCGTTCTTTTACTTTTGGCTATAGGGAACCACACCGTTCTTTTACTTTTGGCTATAGGGAACCACACCGTTCTTTTACTTTTGGCTATAGGGAACCACGACGTTTTTTACTTTTGGTATAGGTGACCACCCTCTTTTCTTTTGGCTATAGGGAACCACACCGTTCTTTTACTTTTGGCTATAGGGAACCACACCGTTCTTTTACTTTTGGCTATAGGGAACCACACCGTTCTTTGCTTTAGATACAGTTTTATGACTTAACAAGCATTACCTCTTACATTTACCAGTATCATTTTAATCTATAGCAAGCATGCTTCTTGAAATGCTCTGCCTGCATACATTCAGACATGGTCATTTATATACAACAACATAGCAAGATATATAGGCCCATGTAGGCCTTTGTGATTGATACAGCGTTGAGCTACTATAAAGCTCTGTAGAAGCTTTTGACTGAGACTAAAGGTTTTGACGGAGACGGACTATAGCTTCTGACCTGTAACAATTCTGTTCTGATGGGGAGTCCTGTTGTTCAACTCCTCAGTGCGGACGATGACAAGGAGTCGTCTTCCAGTGAAGGTGACAATGAGGACAGGAGGAGGCTAAACGATGACCTGATGGGTAAAGTGGCCAGTGTTCAGACTGGGACAGAGCGGACATCCTGGTACCTGGCCCTGGTGAGTCACAACCTGCACAGCCCCAGTTACACACAGTGTTTTTTTCTCTGCGCTCTTTCACTTTCTGTCCTGTTCTCTTTCACTTTCTCTCTTGCTCTCAATATGTATGGTATAATTAAATGTCCCTAGATCTTAGCAGCCATTGACAAGTTAGAGTTGTGCAGATCAGGGAGGTTTCAATCTTTCACATTCAGCTACACTTGTCCTACCTGCTAATTGAGAAGTGTCATGGAGATGTTAGTTCTGTTCATACAACCACCTGAAAAATAACTCCTTGTGAAACTGAAAGCAAATGGTCAAAAACCCTCCTAGACCTTTGGCCCTTGTTGTATGATTGTTCCTAACTGTTCTTTATTTGTTCTGTCTAGGTGATATCACCCAGCTGCAATGATGACTTGACAGTCAAGAAGGACCAATGTTTAGTCAGATCATTTGCAGACTCCAAATTGTAAGCGTTGTGCATCCTGCTTTTACATCATACAGTTTTAAAGAATTCCCAGTTCATTTACAAACATGTCTTGGTATATGTTTGCCCTGCCATGCAATGTAAATACACATGTATAATGTAAATTGCTTTTGCAGTCTTCTTAGAATTGGTACTTAAAAAAAAAAAAAATTCTGAATGCACATTTAGATGTTTGTTGTTTTTCAGTCACACTGTGGCAAGAAAGGAGATCCATGAAGTGAACATGGACAGCATCTCTAACCCTGAGTTCTCACAGAGGAAAGGTAAGGATGGCTCACCTAGGGAGCTCAACACTTACAATTCCAGTAAGTTCAAAAAATGAATGGTATGTTTATTTCAACTGAATTGAGATGAAATTGACCTGTAGGCCTAACTCTTTACTTAGGGGGCTTTCACCAAATTGGTTCGGAGCGGTTTTTCCGAACTCTGGCGCATTTCCCACCCTTAGTTCGGTTCGTTTGGACTGGTGTGAACACTATGCGCACTAAACAACTCACCGTGGTTCGCTCAAAAAGGGTGGTCTCAGTCCGATTCCATTCTTACCGTGGTGCGGTTCGCTGCAGGTGAGAACGCAGTCCGAACCAAACAGGAAAATACCCAAGGAGTATTATTGGTTGTTTGACTGTGTGCATTTGATAAAATGCACGTAGTACCATTACTTTATCTCTGAAACATTCTGTGAGTAGCAGCGCATTTTGTGATCGCATCCAGGCTATACCGGGGATATAGGCTATTCACATCCCAGTTAGAGCGGCTATTGTGGCTGTTCCCTCCCGAATGTTGTTGAAAGACCAAAGCGAAAGTAATATGAAGTTTGCGACAAGTTATGCTTCTTGGTAATCATAGACGGATTGAACTTGATACTTTTTCCCCAAGAAACAAATGACTTGCATGAACTCGGGGTTTTGTTTGGACATTTAGCAATGTGAAACCAACTGGACCAGATTTGGGTGGGGGGACGTCGACAACAACAATGTAACATAATCTAAGTCTGATTTGAACTATGCGTGAAAGTACCCTTTTTCTGGCTACTCTCAGGGTTGGATGAGGCAGTGCATTTCCTCAAGACCAAGGTAGTTCCTGACAGTTGGAAGATGGACATGAGTGAGATTTTAGAATCCTCCAGCAGTGACGAGGAGGACACAGAAGGAAAGGAGAGTGACGACGATGATGAGGAGGAGGAGGAGGAGAAGGAGGAGGAGGAGGAGGGGAAGGAAGATGCCAATGATGAGGTAAGAAGAACACTGTTTTAGTCTGGCGTGTTATTTTAAGACTACAAGTAAGTCACTTTCCTTTTAGATGCTGATTAGGCCATAGGACTTCATTTATGAATATAAAAAGGCTATCAGTTTTGACAAGCCAGTAGCTTATCCAGTGTTTTGACTGTTTACTGACCTGTGTTATACTCTACTAACAATGACCACTACAACCTGCTTGAATAGCTACTCATTTATGGAGAGAGAAAGGAAGTTATCACTCTTTGCTGCATATTAATTTTGTCGTGATAAGCTTTATCTGAGGGCCGGCTCTCAGTAATGTAAACCCAGCTGTCTATTGTAGTGACCTCACCTGCTCTGAGAATGAAGTTGACTTGGCACCATGCATTCATTGCATTCCCTTTCTGACATCTTGTGGCTACTGAGCCACCTTGATTGAGCCAGACTCCCAATAGACCCTGGTTGCGTCCCAAATGACACCCTATTCCCTCTTAGTGTACTATTTTTGACCAGGGCCCATAGGGAATAGGGTGCCATTTGGGACTTAGTCCCAGTGTGTGGGAAAGCCCCTTCCTCCGGAACAACAATGGTTCTTTCTGCTCCCAGAGTTTGGGACAAATGGCCATTCGTGTGGTTACAGACACTGTTCCCATAGCAACTGGCAGCTACTTCCTATCGTTTTAGAGAGGGGCTGTGGGGATTGGCTGAGGGCCAGTGGAGGCTCCTGACTCGAGTTCTTTCTACCTCTGCTGCTTGTCATAAAGGCTTTGCTTCTCATGAGTGAAATTGGTTCACTTCACTGTGTATTTGCTTGTGTCTGGGGCACTTGGCAGTCAAGGTATAATTCACACATTACATATCCCAGCCTACATAGATTACAATGGCATGGACATTGTTGATTTTTCTTTCTAGTTCCTCCATTTTAGACTTCAGTGTACAGTGACAGTATCTGTTTAGTAATATTTGTACAGTGCATTCAGACCTCTTGACTTTTTCCACATTTTGTATGGATTATAATTTTTCCCTCATCAATCTAAACACAATACCCCATAATGACACGGTAAAAAACGTTTTTTAGAAATTAAAAAAACTAAAATATCACATTTACATAAGTATTCAGACCCTTTACTCAGTACTTTGTTGAAGCACCTTTGTCAGCGATTACAGCCTCGAGTCTTCTTGGGTATGACGCTACAAGCTTGGCACATCTGTATTTGGGGAGTTCCTCCCATTCTTCTCTGCAGATCGTCTCAAGCTCTGTAAGGTTGGATGGGGAGTGTCGCTGCACAGCTATTTTCACGTCTCTCCAGAGATGTTCGGTTGGGTTCAAGTCCGGGCTCTGCCTGGGCCACTCAAGGACATTCAGAGACTTGTCCTGAAACCACTCCTGCATTGTCTTGGCTGTGTGCGCAGGGTCGTTGTCCTGTTGGAAGGTGAACCTTTGGCCCAGTCTGATGTCCTGAGCACTCTGGAGCAGGTTTTCATCAAGGATCTCTTTGTACTTTGCTCCGTTCATCTTTGCCTCGATCCTGACTAGTCTCCCAGTCCCTGCCACTGAAAACCATCCCCACAGCATGATGCTGACACCACCATGCTTCACCGTAGGGATGGTGCCAGGTTACCTCCAGATGTGACGCTTGGCATTCAGACCAGAGAATCTTGTTTCTCATGGTCAGATTCCTTGGGTACCTTTTGGCAAACTCCAAATGGGCTGTCATGTGCCTTATACTGAGGAGTGGATTCCGTCTGGCGACTCCAACATAAAGGCCTGATTGGTGGAGTGCTGCAGAGATGGTTGTTCTTCTGGAAGGATCTCCACAGACAAACTCTGGAGCTCTGTCAGTGACCATCGGGTTCTTGGTCACATACCGACCAAGGCTCTTCTCCCACAATTGCTCAGTTTGGCGGGGCGGCCAGCTCTAGGAAGAGTCTTGGTGGTTCCAAACTTCTTCCATTTACGAATGATGGAGGCCACTGTGTTTTCGGGAACCTTCAATGCTGCAGAAATATTTTGGTACCCATCCCTAGATCTGAGCTTCGACACAATCCTGTCTCGGTGCTCTACGGACAATTCCTTCGACCTCATGGCTTGGTTTTTGCAAAAATTGCGAAAAACCTGTTTTCCCTTTGTAATTAAGGGGTATTGTGTGTAGATTTCTTAGGACTTTTGAATATAATTTTTTTCATTTAAGATTAAGTCTGCAACGTAACAAAATGTGGAGAGAGTCCAGGGGTGTGAATACTTTCTGAAGGCATATCTATGGCCCTGGATGCTGTGAATAGGTAACACACCGTACAATATGATTCTCTGAGAATGGTTTCGCAAACTCATCGGAAGTTATGATGACATGTTTCTCTTGGCTATCGGATTACCCATTTAAGTGAGTGAGTGTTAAATATATTTAACCATTAAATCTGTCCTTGAATTTAACCTACACTAAGTTGTTTTGCCCAAGTGACTTGGCTTGACAAGTAACAGAATGTGCAACGGCTTAAGAGGCAAAGCATGAGCTCAAAATAATCTCAGCACCTGACTGACTACTGGCCTTGGCATACATTAAATCTTCCTCTGCTCTAGTAGCATTGCTACCGCTACGGGAATGTATTAGTTATGTCAAGACTGATGGCTTGCATGTCACCTTGTGTACTCTGCTGGACTAGTCAGTAGAGACGATGGTTTTTGTCTTTATAAAAAAAAAATTTAAGTAACCTTTTTACCAGGTTAGTTGCATTGATATTTTGACTCAAGTGTGTTTGTCGAGACCGTGTCAAATTAGCAGCACACTCAATGAAGGATAATTGTCAGTTCATGTCTAATTTGCCTATATAACCAAGGTGTATGTTTCCTGCAGCCTGAGGATGAGGCAGACCCAGAGGAGAGGGATCACTTCCTGCAGCAGCTGTATAAGTTCATGGAGGATCGAGGTGAGCCTTCAGCCCTGTCCCATTTATCTTCCAGCCTGTCTACGTCCCAAATGGCATCCTATTCCCTATATAGTGCCCTACTTTTGACCAGGGACTATATAGGGAATAGGGTACCATTTTGGGATGCAGCCCTGAATTGTGCATTACCTCACTCACTAACCCACAAGAGTTTGAAACCATTGGATTGATGTAAGAAATATGGTGGACACACTACACCAATCCAGTGCTTTTACATCCTTGAGAGAGTGAATAAGTGCACACGTCAGGGAGAAGAATGGGAAATAATTGGCGATCTTTCATATGACTTTTACTGCACGCACACACTACCTGGCCTGGCTCTGAATTCCCCATCCATCTTTCATTTGATTTCACTGTAGGTCTTTGTAACACAATACATTCTAATCACTCATTCAATGACAACCCATGAAATAAAAAGGATCCTCCTGTGATTTTTCAATGCCCTAAAATGGGCTACTTTTCCTCTGTGTAACGTCACTCTGCTCTTCTCATCCTTTCCTCTTCAGGGACGCCAATTAACAAGCCTCCTGTGCTCGGCTACAAGGATCTGAACCTCTTCAAGCTCTTCAGGCTAGTCTACCACCAGGGGGGCTGTGACAAAGTGAGTGCATCATCTCTACAGCTTGCTCTCCCTCCCTCTTCTGAGTCCTCTTCACTGCAGCGGCAGGCAGACTGTCTGGTCTCGTCTAATGTGAACAACCTGTTCTCTCCAGCTTTGCCTTGACTCTCCTGCACCTCTGTAAGCAAAATTGCAGCGTGTAGCTTTTTAGTGGACTATCAAGGGGTGTCTGTCTGGCTGGTGTTTTGCACATCGGCTGCTATGAGGGCAAAGAAAACAGGCCTGCAAAAACGACTTAACAATTTGGACTCGTTCGATCAAGTGATGTTGGTAGCGTTTTGTCTCAGTACCTCTGTTTCTTTTGTTGAATATATTTTTGATATAGCGTAGCCTACATGAATGGTTATTGTGATGGTGTTTTTTTGCAGATTGAAAGTGGATCTGTGTGGAAACAAATCTACATAGACCTTGGCATTCCCGTCCTAAACTCTGCTGCATCCTACAATGTGAAGACTGCCTATAGAAAGTAGGTGTTTGATCACTTCATTCAGACTTACAAACGCTCTTTACCAGATGGTTCTTTCTTTTGAAGCTGTTGAGTCATTTTCTGTGCTTCAAACTGTATTTTAGGCCAGATTACTGTAAAGCACTTGTGAAATATGTTGCTGTAAAAAAGGCTTTATAAATAGATTTCATTGATTTGTGTTTTTATGCACCAAGATTGTTTCTAAGTGTTGTGAGTGATGTCTACTGTGCTTGAGGGAGTGCTAATACATTGTGTGTGTGTGTGTGTGTGTAGGTACCTGTATGGCTTCGAGGAGTACTGTCGCTCAGCCTGCATCGTCTTCAGGACCATCCACCACAGCGAGGATCTGCCAGCTTCCCAGTCCCAGACAGAAGAGAAGGCTGCCCAGATCCCTGAGGTGAAGGAGTGCCAGGGCCCAACACCATCCGTCAAAACTGAGTCTGCTGCGGCCATGGAGGACAAGCCTGCCCAGGAGGAGGCAGAGTCGGGGAGCGAGAGCGACAAAGATGTCTCCTCTCCTAGGGTTAGTAAGAGTTGTATTTTGTTTTTTTGTCGTAATTTGTACATGACACTGAAGATGATTCAATTTTGGACTCTGTTAGATTGAAATCCTGTTCAGTTTCATGGTCAGTCAGTGTGACCAGGGTAGGTTCTCTTTCATTGAGATGGCTTTCTACTGTTCCTTCCCTCGGATCTTCTTTCAATGCGTTTTGAGAAGGAGCCGGGGGAGGATGCGAGGAAATACATTTGAGACGGAGCTGTAGGTAGTTTTGCTGCAGGCAGCCTAGGGTTCCTCCTCCATAGACACTAATCACTTTACTTTCTTCTTTATCTCAGGGGAGGAGACGGTGCACTGTGACCCCGGTCAAAGCTGAGGTGAAGGAGCCCTCAAAGCTGGAGAAGATCAAAGAGAAGGAGGAGCAGAGTGGTGTGGGGGAGACCAGCGGAGAGGAGACTGGAGGTCCGAGAGACGGCAGCAGGTCAGATGGAGGGGACACCCCGGGGAACAGACGTAGCCGACGCCTGGAGGAGTCCGATAAAGAGTCTGAGGACGAGGAGGAGGAGGAGGAGTTGGAGGATGAGGAAGACAGCGAGAGGAGAGTCGGAGAAAGGTACAGTTGAATGTTAATGAACTATCAGTGTAAAATAAATGGTGATCGAATTCATGGAATGTTCAAGATGATGTAATAATTGAATGTCACCTCAGGGCATCAAGTCTATTAGCTGCCAAATGTTAATCTTCTCAAGTTCCTCTATTTTGTACTTGTCAGGATGTGTGGCCATTGAACTGACTAGAATGTCATGAATTGTGTAACACACAAACAGGAGGAATGTGATTACAATCGAAGTGTGGTTTCGCATACTTGCTGAAGTCTTGTGATGTCATGTTTCAGGGTTGGTTTCCTATTGGATGGCATTGCTGCAGATATTTTTGTTGTTGCTGTAACGTGCAGAGCTAATGGTCATATTTACTAGGAAGCAAACTGACCGAAAGGTGGAGCGATTATCTGAATTTGTCCAATAAGAAACTCACATTTTCGTTGTAAAACGGTTTGCTACGGTGTGAACTAATGAATACGACCCATTTCTATCATGTGAAATTGGAGTAGTGCTTGAAGTACTGAATGAAGAGCTTCGTCGCTGAGTTTAAGGGCCTTGTTCGGATGGCTCTACAGTGAGCCCAAAGGTATTTTTTAGGACTCTTTTGTTAGATCACGGAAAGGGGGTCTGTAGAAATCCCTTAAAGTGGCAATGTAACTTTTTGGGGGACCTGACCAATTTCACATAGATCTATAACTCACATGTCTATCATTCTACTTGAAAGCAAGTCTAAGAAGCGGTAGACCTGTTCTATGTGTGCTATTTCTATGCTTCATCAATCAATCAAATTTATTTATAATGCCCTTACATCAGCCAATGTCACAAAGTGCTGTACAGAAACCCAGCCTAAAACCCCAAACAGCAAGCAATGCAGATGTAGAAGCACGGTGGCTAGGAAAAACTCCCTAGAAAGGCCAGAACCTAGGAGGAAACGTAGAGAGGAACCAGGCTCTGAGGGGGGCCAGTCCTCTTCTGGCTGCCGGGTGGAGATTATAACAGAACATGGCCAAGATGTTCAAACGTTCTTAGATGACCAGCAGGGTCAGATAATAATAATCACAGTGGTTATAGAGGGTGCAACTGGTCAGCACCTCAGGAGTAAATGTCAGTTGGCTTTTCATAGCCCATCATTCAGAGTTAGGTAGGCAGGTACGGTAGAGAGAGAGTCAAAAACAGCAGGTCCGGGACAAGGTAGCACGTCCAGTGAACAGGCTTCTTATGGCTGCAATCCCGGTAACGGGATCAATATGACAACGGCCAGTGAAAGTGCAGGGAGCCAAATTCAAACAGAAATCTCATAATTAAAATTCCTCAAACATACATGTGTCTTATACCATTTTAAAGGTATTCTTGTTGTTAATCCCACCAAAGTGTCCGATTTTCAAATAGGCTTTTCAGCGAAAGCACCACAAACGATTGTTAGGTCACCACCAACTTAAAGAAAAATTCTGCCATTTTTCCAGCCAAAGAGAGGAGTCACATAAAGCACAAATAGAGATAAAATTAATCACTAACCTTTGATGATCTTCATCAGATGACACTCATAGGACTTCATATTACACAATACATATGTCTTGTTCGATTAAGTTCATATTTATATCAAAAAACCTCAGTTTACATTGGCGCCATGTTCAGAAATGCCTCCAAAACATCCAGAAAAATTGCAGAGCCACGTCAAATAACAGAAATACTCATCATAAACTTTGATGAAAGATACATGTTTTACATAGAATTAAAGATACACTTGTTCTTAATGCAACCGCTGTGCCAGATTTCAAAAAGCTTTACGGCAAAACACAATATTCAATAATCTGAAAACAGGGTTCAGCCACAAAAGCAAGCCATACAGTTACCCGCCCAAATTGTGCAGTCAACAAAACTCATAAAAAGCATTATAAATCTTCACTTTGCTGATCTTTGTCGGAATGCACTCCCAGGACTCCCACTTCCACAAGAAATTTTCGTTTTTTTCGGTAATGTCCATCATTTATGTCCAAATAGCTATTTTTGTCGCATGTTTGGTATACAAATCCAATGTCAGGGAAGCGCGTTCACTAAAACCTGATGAAATGTCCAAAAGTTCCGTAACAGTCCGTAGAAACATGTCAAATGATGTATTGAATCAATCTTTAGAATGTTTTTAACATCTTGAATAACGTTCCAACCGGAGAATTACATTGACTTCAGATGAGCGATGGAACGGAGCTCCCTCATGTGAACGCGCATGGTCAAAGAATGGTCACCTCATGGTAGACCTGACTAATTCTCCTCTCATCCGGCCCCCCTTCACAGTAGTCATCAGACAACGTTCTACAGACTGTTGACATCTAGTGGAAGCCGTAGGAAGTGAAAACTCATCCATATCTCACTGTGATTTCAATGGGAGCTTGGTTGAAAATCTACCAGCCTCAGAATTTCCACTTCCTGTTTGGATTTTTTCTCAGGTTTTTTCTTGCCATATGAGTTCTGTTATACTCACAGACATAATTCAAACAGTTTTAAACTTCAGAGTGTTTTCTATCCAATACTAATAATAATATGCATATATTAGCAACTATGACTGAGGAGCAGGCCGTTTACTCTGCACCTTTCATCCAAGCTACTCAATACTGCCCCTGCAGCCATAAGAAGTTAACCATCTTACATATTAAACCTTATTTGTTCATCAAATTGTGAATAACTCACCACAGGTTAATGAGAATGGTGTGCTTGAAAGTATGCACATAACTCTGCAATGTTTGGTTGTATTGGAGAGTCTCTTAAATAATTTCCCACACAGTCTATGCCTGTATTTAGTTTTCATGCTAGTGAGGGCCGAGAATCCACACTCACATAGGTACGTGGTTGCAAAGGGCATCAGTGTCTTAACAGTGCGATTTGCCAAGGCAGGATACTCTGAGCGCAGCCCAATCCGGAAATCTGTCAGTAGCTTCGGATTAAATTAAATTTTCACAGAACCGCTTGTTGCAATTTTGATGAGGCTCTCTTGTTCAGATATTGGTAAGTGGGCTGGAGGCAGGGCATGAAAGGGATAACGAATCCAGTTTGTGTCGTCCGTTTTGGGAAAGTACCTGCGTAATTGCGCACCCAACTCACTCAGGTGCATCGCTATTTCACATTTGACATGGTCTGTAAACTAGATTTCATTTGCACACAAAAAATCCTACAATGATGGAAAGATCTGTGTGTTGTCCTTGTTAATGCAGACCGAGAAGAGCTCGAACTTCTTAAAGCATAGCCTCAATTTTGTCCCGCACATTGAATATAGTTGGAGAGTCCCTGTAATCCTAAATTCAGATCATTCAGGGCGAGGGGAAAAAACATCACTCAGATACGCCAGTCATGTGAGAAACTCGTCATCGTGCAAGTGGTCAGACAAGTGAAAATTATGGTCGGTAAAGAACTTTAAGCTTGTCTCTCAATAAAAATAAAAAAACATGTAAATACTTTGCCCCTTGATAACCAGTGCACTTCTGTGTGTTGTAAAAGCTTTACATGGTCGCTGCCCATATCATTGCATAGTGCAGAAAATACACGAGAGTTCAGGGGCCTTGCTTTAACAAAGTTAACCATTTTCACTGTAGTGTCCAAAATGTCTTTCAAGCTGTCAGGCATTCCCTTGGCAGCAAGAGCCTCTCGGTGGATGCTGCAGTGTACCCAAGTAGCGTCGGGAGCAACTGCTTGCACGTGCGTTACCACTCCCCTGTCATGGCTTTTGCGCAATATGTACAGATACCAACATGAGCAGCAGCTACGTTTAGCTACATACGGAACGTTAGCGGAATTCCCATGAGAGAGTAAAGGTTAATGTGATTGGATGTTAATTATTTCACTAGGCTACCTTTTATTTGATATTGTGTTGTTGTTTAGCTGTTTTTGGCAGTGAAACGAGGCTACTCGGGCGAGGGGGGGAGAAAACAAAACTCACCCAAATGTATAGCCCCATTGGAAAATATAAATGGACTGTTTGAAAATGTGAAGGGGGGAAAAACAGTATTTAAAAAAAATAAAAAAACGTGAATCACATTTTTATTTTGCATACGTACCCCAGTTTGGGAATACCTGCTCTACAATATACTAGCTTATTTTGTCACAAACTGAAATTAGGTGAACTAAGAGTTTTAGCAACCAGGAAATGGCGGAGCAATATCTGCATACGCCAAGCTACTTAGTTGCACTATCAGGGTAAAGCAATGTGTTCTACTCCTTTTCATCAGAACCCTGGGATTTTGCATCTTTGTGGACAGAGGTCAGCTCAGCTGCTCCATTTATGTTGAACAAAGTTTGAAGCAGGTGTGCATTCATTAATGCACGTTGTAGAAAACTGTAGCAGAACGTTATGCAGCTGAAAACCTTTTGCAACAAAGTTACAAAAGTTCAGTTTAATCCCTCCCAGTTTGGTTCCTAGTGAATACACCACAGTATTGGCAGTGTTTAATAACCTGCTTTTGGATGTTAGCTAGCTTTATTTTTGTGAATGTGCACCGTAAGATTTGAAGGCTCTCGGGGACAGCCTTTAACCGTGTGTGTGTGTGGACAGGGGTGAGGACGAAGACTCTGAAGACTCAGTAACAGGGACTAAGGTGAAGGTAAAGTACGGTCGAGGGAAGACCCAAAAGATCTACGAGGCAAACATCAAGAAGGCAGAGAACGATGATGGAGGAGATGTCCTCTACCTGGTTCACTACTACGGCTGGAACGTCAGGTAACCCACAGACACATGCTTCCATTCTCACCCACCTGAAAGAGATGATAGGGATTTTATGATTCGCTGTTTTGATCACGGCAGTATTTTCAGTATTACTTTTCCACCTTTATCTGTTTTTGAAGTGACTTTGACTTTCAATGTAATATTTTGCTACTTAGTGCAAGTATGTTTATTGTATGTGTATAATCTGAGAGATGAATGAGTGGGTCTAGCTATAGGGTTAATGGCTTAATTTCCCCTCTAGGTATGATGAGTGGGTCAAAGCAGACCGGATAATCTGGCCTGTCGACAAGGGCGGAACAAAAAAGAAACAGAAAAAGAAAGTGAAGAATAAAGAGGAATGCGAGAAGGAGGACGACAAGCAGGGGAAGCTGTGTGGCTTGAAGCGAGGTCGCCCTCTTCTTAGAACCACCCCCGCCAGCGCCAACCGCAGCGTCTCCAAGACCCCCAGCAGTGAGGGGCGCTCCAGCAGCAAGAGCAAATCTGATGTATCAGCCCTGCCCAACGGAGAGGGTAAGAGACCCGACACCTGTACTTAGGTACCAGCATGTAACATGACACCATGGGTGCATCTTGAACCCTGGCTTCCTTTTCTCCCATCTCCTCCTCATCGATCATCAGTATTATGGAGAGGGTAAGACCGTGGGGCTCGTTCAGCAGGCTGTAATCTTATACAATGTTCAGACCGAAATGTATTATTATATAGAACTGATATCGTTGTCTGTCATGTAGAATAGTGAATCGTGACAGCTCTTGATTTGATTTGTCTGTCTGTGTAAACAGGTACCCCTCGCCGACGCACAAGAAGAACCTCTGGGATGTATGACTCGGACAGGGATTCTACCTCGAATGGTAGGTCAACATACCTCTAGATGCAGTATAGTCACTAGTTTAATTAGGATAACTATGATAGTCCACATCTAAGAATGATTAGAGGGTGTTTCTGGCCATGGAAGGCTGGTTTTACCAGACACCGATTTAAACTTAGTCCTGGACTATGAATCCCTTTCAGTGGAGATTGATTTTGAGTCCAGGACTAGAATTAATCTGTATGGGGAAACTGCCCCTTGGTGTTTGGGAAGTAATTGTTATTTTAAGGATTGAAGCCTGGACTTTTGGTTGCAAGCTAACCCTTGATGTCCCCCCTCTCTACTTCTGGTAGAAGAATCGGGGAACTCGTCAGAGGACAGTGAGTCAGAGGATTCTCCTGAGAAGAAGCCTGCGTGGGCGGAGAGGACAGACCCCGCCACGGCCCGTAAGCAGGAGGAGGAGGAGGACCGGAGGGTGGAGAGAGGAAGAGCAGAGGCAGCGGCCGCCGCTGCAGCCCAGGTCACAGCCCAAGACCAGCCCCCCAGCAGCCCTCAGGAGAAGGAGCAGCAGGAGGACACGCTCCCTGAGAGGAGGGAGCCGGAGAAAGCTGAGGAGCAGCCCCAGGTGCCCCCCATGACCCCTGAACCCGACAGAACCAAGGAGGAGGACCCCCCTACCCCGAAATCCCCCAGGTCTAAAGCAGCACGTAGATGTAACGTTCGCGAGCCAGAGAGGAACACCAACAATGACACTGGCTCTGAAACACCCACCAAAACCACCACCATCATCACCACCACCACTCCCAACTACACTGAGACCGAGTCATCTCCCTGCCCGCGCCCCCTGAACAGGCAGGATGAGCCCATGGTGGTCCTTCATTGTCTCCCTGCTGAGCACATTCCTAGCATCCCCGACCTTCCCACCATGGACTCGGACACAGACTCGGCCACGGAGGAGGAGATCTGCAGGGAGGAGCGAGGTGTGGCCAAGCGTAAAGCCACTGAGCAGAGGACGCCGGACAAGAAGGTGCGTCTGGACAGGAGGGAAGAGACGACCAAGATGGACTCGCCAGCCAGGCGGCCCGCTGACTCGCCAGCCAGGCGTCCCGCTGACTCGCCCGCCAGGCGGCCCGCTGATTCGCCAGCCAGGCGGCCCGCTGACTCCCCAGAGTGGAGGCTGGAGGCAGGGGGACAGAGAGGCGAGGAGCGCCTGACGCCAGCAATGGGTAAAACAGAGCCCGAGGCTAAAACAGAGATGCCTGCCCTCACTCCGGAGGTGCAGTGTCAAGGTCTAGGAGAGGGAGGTGTAGCAGGAGGTCGACCCAGGTTGGAGCAGCTAGCCTCTGGGGTCGAGGAGGAGGTGATGCCCCAGATCGGCCCTGAGGCGCTGGTCTGTCACGAGGTGGATCTGGACGACCTGGATGAGAAGGACAAGACCTTAGCAGAAGACCTCCTAATGATGATGAGTCAAGGGAAGGTCCATGCTCCCCCTCTGTCCAATGCCTCCTCCCACCAGACCCACAACAACCCTCCTCTGTCCTCGGGGGGCGTTGCTCCTCCACTCTGCTCCCCCACCTCTGCCCCCAGCCCTGATGAGTCCCACAGCACCAAGAGTGAGAGCGACGTCCCCATCGAGGTGGACAGTGTAGCTGGGGAGTCTCAGGAGGGGCTTGGTGATAACGAGTCGGCCAACTCAAACTGCTTTGAAGCTAGCACCAGCTCCAGCAACTCCAGCATGTCACTACAGGAGAGGGACACCAAGGACAGAGGTGGGTCATACAAAGACAAATACAATGGCATAGAATAGGCTATCTTAGGGACGTGACAAAGGGCACATTTTTCTTAACATTGAAATTGCCATAATTTTTTTTTGTTAAAACGATTTCAATCATAATTTCAGAATGAAGAATAGTGTCCTATTTCGTATGGTCACAATGAAGTTCTATCTACCGCAGTCATAGGCTGAATCTCAAACCCAACACTTGACTCCTAAGCCCTCTTATCGAGTGGCCACTTACTGTTGTTTGATAGCGACCACTCGAGTCTGCAATGAGCATTGAGACGATGCACACTCAACGTCCAAACTGCCGCTTACCAATATCCCAAAAATCTATTTGCGAGCATTGTGTCCTTCGACCTGTCTTGTGCATGACTCACCCGCTGTGAAACTGGGGCAGACAGACGCATATACTGATAGACAGTGAGAAAGTTATAAAAAACAAAATGACATCTCCTATTCCTGCCCAAAATGTGCAATTTATATCGGTCGCCAGTGATTTCATCAGCTGATTTAGGTTATAACCTGACTTCTGCTTGTTAGCTTCACTGACACAGGGATGGAATTTTAGCTAGATAACTATGGCTGTTGGGCACTATACTGACAAACGGCGTGTATTTATGATAGTTTGACAGCTTGCTGATGAAGTTGTAGACATACTCCCAGCAGTCAGTCCATACTTCAGCATGCTTCCAAAGCACAGCCAGGCAGCAGTAGACTCGGTACTGTACTGACTTGGGGCAGAGCAGGCTGTTCGCTGCTGTCACAACTCGCTTGCCTTTCTCTGCCATTTTTCCAACATGGTGACGATGACTTGCGGCGTGCTTTATATCTGTGGCAAATAATTTGATGAATGCGTATCTCCTAACGTTACAGCATTGTTGTGTTTAGGTATTTGTAAAAAAACAAAACAAAAAACAACCTTGATTATGATAGACCTGTTAATGGGCATTTTGTGAGAAATGCACAGTGATTTTGGCCCTCTGAAATAAAAATTCTCAATATTCTCCCTTTCACAATCAGGTCAGAAAAGGTTGATGGACTGCCATATGAGTTCTTCTGCAAAGAAGCAGAAGCGAAACCAGAAACGGCCAAGCACAACATCCAAAATTGATAAGAACGGAGCAGGTACGTTTCATTGTTCAATTCCATTAATGGCAGGCTGTCAACTCACCCCCCAAAAAACGTGTAAATGTTTGAATCCTTCTTGGCAGTAATGTGATTTGTGGCTTCAAATAAAGTATTTAAAATGTGTGTGACCACAGGGCACAGCAGTGACAGTGAGGACCTGGCTGTCATGGACACCTCTAGTAAGATGACTCCAGTGCAACACTCCAGGTCTAAAGGAAGCCAGAAGCTGCTCTCTCCCAACAGTAAGGAGCTAGAGAAATACAAGCACAAAGACAAGCAGTCCTCCTTCCCCTCCCCTCGCACTTACAAGTGGACCTTCCAGCTCAGTAAGTAGAACTAACCACTTATCCCTTATCTCAGGTGTTAAGGATGAGGAATAACAACAGGGGCCGGTTTCCCAGACAGACTAAGCCTAGTGCTGGACTAAAAAAACAATTATGACTAGGCTTAATCTGTGTCTGGGAAACTGGCCCTAGGAGTTTGGATTTTAGCCTTAATTTTGTGAATATTCTTAAATGCAATATTGTATTCAGTGTTCTAAATGAATTGGTTTTGAAAGCATGCATAGCGTTATAGCTGAATGGTCAAAGTGTGTTTTTATTTGTTCTGACCTTTTACAATAAGAACTTTTGTGCGTCTCTGAGCAGATGAACTGGACAGCATGACAAGTGCTGAGAGGATATCCTTCTTACAAGACAAACTACAGGATATAAGGAAGTATTACATGTCACTCAAGTCTGAAGTGGCCTCCATAGACAGGAGGCGGAAGAGGTTAAAGAAGAAGGAAAGAGAAGGTAATATGGCTTTTCCTCCGTTCCTCCTGTCAACTCTGATTTCGCTGAAGACTCAATGTTCTTCTAGTCCTTAGTCATGTTCCAGAGCAAACTGCTTGAATAGCTTTGTATTGTAATGGTCCCGTGTGGCTCAGTTGGTAGAGCATGGCGCTTGCAACGCCAGGGTTGTGGGTTCAATTCCCACGGGGGGACCAGGATGAATATGTAAGAACTTTCCAATTTGTAAGTCGCTCTGGATAAGAGCGTCTGCTAAATGACTTAAATGTAAATGTATGTAATGCTTTACTTGGAATATTTCCTTAGTGTTTTTGGCACACATACAGCTGTCGACCCTTGTCTCCCTCTCCTAGTACTGTCTATAGCTTTCATTGTAATGTTTTGCTTTGTTTCCATGGTCTCTTTGCTCACCACAATAATTTGTAGAGTATGAAAGACTGATACAGCTGTCTAACCTGGTCTCTCCTCCTTCCCAGTGTCCCACACCACAGCGTCAACGTCGTCCGGCTCGTCAGACACTGGGATGAGCCCCTCCTCTGCCTCGCCCACTCAGAACACTGTGGCTGTCGAGTGTAGGTGATGACACGCCTCCTCCCCCATGGCGATCACCTTGCCCATCTCTGCCTGCCAGCCCAGCATCCCGCTGCCTCCCTGGAGACACAGGGTACATCTAAAATGGCACCCTATTCCCTATATAGAGAATATATTTTGACCAGAGACCCTGATCAAAAGTAGTCTACTATATATGGCATAGGGGTGGCACTCACGTACTGACACATAGGAGCAAGCGGCCTAAAGCACTCGACTGCCCCCCTCGGTCTCCTTTCACCCCTTATCCTTTCTACCATATCCCGTCCACCACTTTCCTGCCTCGTAGTCATTTTAGTCCACCTATAGCAGTCGTCAGGAAATGGATTCCATGTGAGTTGAATGTAAAGGAAACTACAAACCCGACATACCCCGTCAGACTCCATCCTTGAACAGTCCATGGCACTTTTCTCCTCCCGCTCTGTCAGAACCACAGAAACATATAACCTCCTCTGGTTCCCCAAACGGGACCAATCTGGATGCAGTAATGAATCAATAATGTCCCAGACAGAACCAGACAAATGCAATGTATGTAACCTACAATGTAAAGGGTTCCTACCTATGTTAATAATGGTCACTTAACCAGCTGGACATGGTTTGCAAGAAGGTAAATTATGTTCGCTTGCACCATCAGAACTGCCAAAGTACTAGTGTTACAGCAGAGTGCCCTATTTTGGAAAAGTGTGAAATTCAATTGTGAAAGGGAATGTAGTTTACTGAAAACTGCAGCTGTTGTCTTCCACTATTGGAGTGTCAGCACAGATGAATTATGCAAACAATTTTTTTGTTATTTTTAAGAAAAGTAATTTAAAAAAAATAAATAAGAAAAAGGTTTACAGTGGAACAAGAGAACGATTTCAGTGGACTAATTTCCTTTGCGAGTGTATTTTGCCGTTTTATATGTAATTGCAGAGTTTTTATTTTAGTATGGAAAATTTCAAAACTATATATCACAGCAGTGACGTTATTTAATGAAAGATTTCTCGAACTGAAAGTGTAAAATAAAGTCATGGTTTGCTTTGTTAAATATATTTATTCTGTTAGTGGAGACTTTTGTATTTTTTACAATATAGATACATGAACCTTCCACAGTTTGGACAATGGGAAAGTATATCGAAATAATGTAATGTGCTCATCTAAAAGCAGGCTTTGACTGTGTTTCAATTGGGGAGCTACTATGCAGTATATACACTGTGTACAAAACATTAGGAACACCTTCCTAATGTTGAGTTGCACCCCCTTTTGCCCGGGAAACTGTTGAGCGTGAAAAACCCAGCAGCGTTGCAGTTCTTGACACACACTACCATACCCCATTCAAAGGCACTTAACTCTTTCTGTCTTGCCCATTCACCCTCTGAATGGCACACATACACAATCCATGTCTCTATTTTTAAGGCTTAAAAATCCTTATTAAAAATCCTTATTTAAAAACCTGTCTCCTTCCCTTGAAGTGATCTCAATAAGGGATCATAGCGTTCATCTGGACTCACCTGGAAAGAGCAGGTGTTCCTAATGTTTTGTACACTCAGTGTATGTTTCCCCCATTTTCAATAGGGCCCACTACTTTCCCTTAATGTTTGTTTTTCCCTAGATGTTTTTTTGGGAACACCATTTGGTGGCCTTCACTTTGTTTCTTGGTACTTGTATTTTATTTTCAACATGAGTTCTGACCAATTAAAAGTTGCATAAGAAGCATGTATGTTAAGCCCAGGGGTTTCCTATGATTTGTTTATTTTGTACATAACCATGTATTTGAAAAATACATTTTACACAAACTGTAAAGAATGATTTATTATTTTTAACCTCTTCTTTGTACCAGTATATTAAAACCTTTATTTTTCTGTCAAGTTGGTAGAAATGTTAGCACACAGTGTATATACTGAACCAGTGAGTTTCAGCATTAGTCTGAATTGAACCCCATAGAAGAGAATGGAAGCATTCAGAACATTTTAAAATGTTTGACTTGATTTCATTGTGAAAAAATGTACTTCTTAAAATCGAAGTTGATCTAGGGATTCCTAGATGAAGGTATTACGATTCCCGAGCAAAGCCATTGTATCTTTATGTAAAATAAGCAGAGCCCTCTTCATTTCTAATAAAAGTTCTTAAATATTTCCCTTGTGCAATACTGGTCATTGACGAGAGAAATCTGTCTCCAGGGGTTGTCCTGCAGCCACCTCTGCTAAACTGTTTTTTTTCTGGATAAATATCTGTATGTTAAACACAGATACGTCCTACACTAGATTCAAACAGTACTCATCTTGTTTTGCCAGGTTGGGAAAAAAACATTTTGCTTGGATTACCTGAGATGCATCAATTTGATTTTAGCCTGCATTTACACAGGCAGTCTAATTCTGATATTTTTTTCTACTAGTCAGTCTGTTGACCGATCAGAGCTGATCCTATTGGGCTGCCTGTGTAAATGCTAAGCGGAGTGCCTGGAAGCAGCCCTCAACTGTGGTATATTGGCCATATACCACAAACCCCTGAGGTGCATTAATTATTTTAAACTTGTTCCCAGCACAAATCGAACAGTAAGGTTGAGTCATACCTATGGTATATTGTCTGATACACAACAAATGCTGTGTAAACTAATCGGCATCCAGAACCCAAACTACCCGGTTTATAATCTTCAACCTCTGGTTATGCATCTCTAGGCCAATGACCTTCAAGTGAGGACAGTTGTCATTGAGCGGTTCCTCGTTATTACCATCTTGGCTGCAGTGACAATCCATTACCAACAGAAGGCAGCGATTAAGTGTTTAGAGGTCAAACAGGACATTATACAATGGGTAATTTAGCAGTATGCCAATGTTTAATGAATGGTGCAGAAACAGTTCAGAGAACAAATGGGCATTATCATAGAATAAAGGAGACAGACTAATACCCAGGATTGTCATTACCTTATTCAACAATCAGACTTTGACTATAATAAAAACAAAGGTAGCTACTTTATTTTTATCTCATGTTCTGCCTGGATCGCAAGTCAACATGATCTCATACATCATGATCAGGCTTTTCTGGATAAAAGTGTCCAAGCCATCATCAGCCCCAGCCTAAGAAGTAGTGGAGGTAGACAAGGACAAGTTTGTGGCTGGTGTTAGCCATCCACTGATTCACATTGAGTTGGGACCAGACTGGATGGGCGTGTAAAGGGCAGAATTTCTCTACCGTGGTCCCATTAAGCCTGCTTTCTGAGCCAGGGCTTCGTTCTGCTGGATGTGGTACTCCTGGAAGCGCATGGAGATGCGCTGGGTCATCTTTAGGTACTTCTGCAGGCAGCTCTCCGAGCAGGTGGACTGAGGTGGAAACAAGGACACTATCACATACAATCACACCTCTCCAAATATTGCTGTACAACCGCAAAGGCTTCTACTCTAAAGAAGCTAACCTGGTACAATGAGAAATTTGACAACATTCAGTGACAACATTTTGTTGATAAGCAATGATGCCACATTGTGTCCTATTTTACCCATTACTTAACATTGTCCCCAGGCTCGATTGCTAGAGAGAACCTTCTGATGGATGAGATTACCCACTACAGAGCCTCGAACGACGAGACAGGATTTGGAAGTATGGCCTCGAGACTGCCTACTACTCAGATCTGGCATGCATCAACCAATTGTTGTGTGCCAAGTCATCGACTGTGCAGTCAGGCACCAGATACAGTATGAAAGTCCCGCCTACTTCCTGGATCATGTTTCAATGGCCTTCAAGATATCGTGGTAATTTAAGATATGTAAAATATTATTTTTTGTGGATTAATTTACTTCTACCCAATGCCTTCTATGATGGTTTACAAAAAAGAAAACAACCATGAAAAGCTTAAGGTAAAAGTAAATTAATCCACAAATACAATTTGACATCTTAAATGGCCATGTTTTCAAGGATGTGATTATATAATTTAGAATGCCATTCAAAATCAGCTTGGGACATGATCCAGAAAGTTTGGTAACAGCACAAACATCATTCTGTTACCATTCTATTTTATATGCACTCTTCTTCTAGTCAAGGTGTTTTTGTACAATTTTCTTTGGAAATTGTTTTAAAAAGTAGTCATTGTGCATAGAGCTATGGTTTGTTTAACTTTGCAATCATTGGTTTTGTTTGACAAACATTCTGCTACTGTGGAATTGCTGAAGCATGCGAGCTAGACCTTACGTAAAATACCTATCCAGGCGTATCAGCTAACCAAATCATATTGTTATAGCAATCTGGTGTCCGACTGCACAGTCAATGATATGGTACGCAACCATTGGTTGATGCATGCAAGGTCTGAGCAGGGGAACGCGACTAATGTGGTTAGCTGATACATAAAATACCTATCCAGGCGTTATAAGATCTGACATGCGTCAGCAACGTCTGAGCGGAGGAACATCACCTGAGTCTTGAAGACATGAAGGAAATCAGCCTACCTCCTCTGACTTTACTTCTCTTGTGGTAAAATCCTTCACACAGTCCATGAAGCAGTTCTCGGTGAGTTTGTTGTAGGTGCCAAGAAATTCTTTAAACTGTGAACACATACATATTAAACAGATAAAAATACACCTTATGGAACAGCGGGGACTGTGAAATGAGAGACCGACACACACGATAACATAATCATTATACACACACACCACAGGAGGTTGGTGGCACCTTAATTGGGGAGGACAGGCTCGAGGTAATGGCTGGAGCGGAATAAGTGGAATGGTATCAAATACATCAAAAACATGGTTTTCATGTGTTTAATGCCATCCGCTCTGTTCCAGCCATTATTATGTGCCGTCCTCCCCTAAGCAGCCTCCACTGACACACACGTATACATGGATTTTGTGTTGTAGATATGTGGTAGTAGTAGCCTTGGCTTCAATACAAAACCTAGGAGGCTGGTATGCCTCACCCCCTTCCATAGACATAAACGTCCCTTTTTCAGGACCCTGTCTTTCAAAGATAATTCGTAAAAATACAAATAACTTCACAGATCTTCATTGTAAAGGGTTTAAACACTGTTCCCCAAGCTTGTTCAATGAACCATAAACAATTAATGAACATGCACCTGTGGAACAGTCGTTAAGACATTAACAGCTTACAGACGGTAGGCAATTAAGGTCACAGTTAAGAAAACTTAGGACACTAAAGAGGCCTTTCTACTGACTGAAAAACACCAAAAATGCCCAGGGTCCCTGCTCATCTGCGTGAACGTGCCTTAGGCATGCTGCAAGGAGGCATTAGGACTGCATGTGGCCAGGGCAATAAATTGAAATGTCCTACAGGGAGACAGGAAGGACAGCTGAGCGTCCTCGCAGTGGCAGACCACATGTAACAACACCTGCACAGGATCGGTACATCCGAACATCTCACCTGCGGGACAGGTACAGGATGGCAACAACAACTGCCCGAGTTACACCAGGAACGCGCAATCCCTCCATCAGTGCTCATACTGTCCGCAATAGGCTGAGAGAGGCTGTACTGAGGGCTTGTAGGCTTGTTGTAAGGCAGGTCCTCAGCAGACATCACCGGAAACAACATCGCTATAGTCACAAACCCACCGTCGCTAGACCAGACAGGACAGGCAAAAAGTGCTCTTTACTTCACGGATTCGCATTTATTGTTGAATGATTGAGCGTTGCACCGAGGCCTGTACTCTGGAGCGGGATCGATTTGGAGGTGGAGGGTCCGTCATGGTCTGGGGGCGGTGTGTCACAGCATCATCGGACTGAGCTTGTTGTCATTGCAGGCAATCTCAATGCTGTGCGTTAAAGGGGAGACATCCTCCTCCCTCATGTGGTACCCTTCCTGCAGGCTCATCCTGACATGATCCTCCAGCATGACAATGCCACCAGCCATACTGCTCGTTCTGTGCGTGGTTTCCTGCAAGACAGGAATGTCAGTGTTCTGCCATGGCCAGTGAAGAGCCCGGATCTCAATCCCATTGAGAACGTCTGGGACCTGTTGGATCGGAAGGTGAGGGCTAGGGCCATTCCCCCCAGAAATGTCCGGGAACTTGCAGGTGCCTTGGTGGAAGAGTGGGGTAACATCTCACAGCAAGAACTGGCAAATCTGGTGCAGTCCATGAGGAGGAGATGCACTGCAGTATTTAATACAGCTGGTGGCCACACCAGATACTGACTGTTACTTTTGATTTTGACCCCCCCTTTGTTCAGGGACACATTATTCCATTTCTGTTAGTCACATATCTGTGGAACTTGTTCAGTTTATGTCTCAGTTGTTGAATCTTGTTATGTTCATACAAATATTTACACATGTTAATAAGTTTGCTGAAAATAAACGCAGTTGACAGTGAGGACGTTTCTTTTTTTGCTGAATTTACATGGTAATTATGACCACTTCCGGAGGACGTCCTCCAAACAATCAAAGCTTTTGCAGTATGAACTGAAATGTTGTCCATCCAATCATAGATGTATGGTCAGAGAATGAACCTAGTGTGTTGTATTGGGATTGTGCCAAAGAGCATTATAGGGGTTGTGTTGAGAAGCTTGTTGACATTGTTGGATAGAGATTAAGAGTGAAGAGTGACAGTTGAGCATTTTTGGGACATTATTCAATTCAAATTAGTTTTTTAAATTACAGGAGATGGAGGAGGTATATTATAATTTTTTTTCTTGGGTTTAGAACTTAATTTTGTGTGTAAATAAATTGCACTAACTTCAGTAGCTAGCTAGCTACCAGCGCGAGTGTGCAGTTTTCTCCACCCAAACGGTAGAATGGCCAATAATGCCGAAAACGTTGTGGACTTTTTGTTGAAGAACCCGTTTCATTCTCTGGGGTACACGGATAAGGTGCAAATTAAAAGCGAGGGTCGACCTCTGCCTGAGATCAGTTTCATGACTGATGAAAAGGTGAGGGCACTCAATACCAACTGGTATCAAATGTATAGCTGGTTAACAGGGAGCCTACCATCAAGCCGCCTGTAATTGCACGCTACGATGCTTTACATGCTGAACATCTTTTCTGGGTGGTCGAAAACAATTCAGAATGATTTGATAGCTTCCATCGCATCATCCATTAAAAGTTTGATTAGAGAGGTTGACGGAGCACATTTTTTCACGTGAGCTCAAGTAGGCTTGCACTTTCCTCCGGTATTTATTTAGCAAAGATGATAACACATAATCAAAAAATAATAATAATGACAAATGTTGCAGCAGCCTAGGCTACACCCAATCTGACATGCTGTATGGGATAAAAACTAGACTATTTTTCAGTCTGATCAACTGTAGGCTACTATTAAGAGCAGCTGCATACAGTCTATACGCCCTGTCCATCTGGTCAGGGTAAACTAATTGGTAACGTTATGTATTTATAGTCCATTTGTGTGTCAGGAGAAAATGTGAATGTGATCAAATTTGGATTATATTCAAAATTGGGCTGGCAAGGCTGCCTATACGTTTGTAATCCAAAATTATTACCTGGAATGAATCAATCAACATAATAGTGATGGCAGATGTGAGTCATTAAAAAAAAGAAATGTACAAGGCCTACAGTTGCATAGGCCTGCATGATGCAAACATGCATAAAGAAAGCTCAGCCCTGTGAGTTCTATTGTCTATGTGTCTGGGTAGAGGAAATCCCCCTCCAAATCTAGTCGAAATATAATTTATTTGAACAAATACAAGGTAGCTGCAGTTTGACAGGGTTTTCATCCCCCCCAGGGCCAGGAGTTTTTTTTCAGGAGTTGATTATGAAAACTGGTCCCTTAATAGCCCATATAAAACCTTTTTACAACTGATTAATCAGTCATACCTTATAGGGTCCAGAGTTTTCCTAGTTAGGTTAACATATAAGGAAAAACTCCAGGCCCCAGGGGGTAAAAATTGCCCCACCGCTCTGGGACCTATGGTGCCACCAGTCTGCTAGCAGTTGTCAGATATCGTCAGGTATGTGGATGATCAGGGCTTTATTCAGGAACGTTTCTTGGGATACTTTGATGTGTCAAGTGGGCAGGATGCACAGTCCGTGTTTGACTTTATGAATTTTGAGATGTCTGAGTTGAAATTCCTAGAGAAACTCGTCATCTACAATGGCGCAGCTGTAACGGAATGTATCTGCTATTTACAGCTAAGTCCCCTCATGTTCCCTGATTAAGAGGTCATGACTACTCCACTCCACTACCATTGTCAACTTTCTCCTGACATGAACGGAAGCCACAGCGTCTCATGTGCCCGCTCATCCACTGGCACATTGAATGTTTCCCATCCAAGCACTGTGAGTACCCCTATCAATTTTCTCTCATTACTGTATGTAGTCAATCACATACACAATCACATTATTACACATCAACGATTTTACTCCTTGCTTGGAGTAACTCATTCTTAGCTCTTGTCTAACTGTTTATTGTTTTTTGTCTTCCCAGAAAAATCCTGTCCTGCACTGGTCAAGCCAGTGAACACCTCAACTCATGCCTCATACCCTCATTCAATCACTGCTGTGATCCCTTTCCAACACTGTTTAAGTAGCCCTCTCATTCCCCTTCCCCATAATATTGTACTATAAATGTGTTTATTAAATGCTTTAGGTTAAAATAATTAGTCTTTGATGACTTTTGAAACACACTGTGGTCTCCCATCCTACTAAATTTTTCCAAGTCACCAGCCTCCACTGGGGTGCGAGTATCCTCAATTTGCATACCTGTTTAACCTGGTCCGCTTCTGTTACCTGGATAGCCATGGTGGTTCAAATCGACGAGATTTCTGTTGGATTAAAGTTACACCCATGAATGGAATTGATTGAATGACAGCCCTATCCATTGTTATGTAGCTATGATGTCCGTTCACTAGCTATAACTAGCTAGGCATAGGGAGTACTGAATTACCAAGATAGCTACAGAGTATTCGTTGATTAGCTATATATGACACCTGACCATGCATTCATAACTGACCATATCCATAGCTAGGTATTACATAGTTTAAGCCTTTTTGTGTTAGCTAGCTAGCTAGCTAGCAAGCTCAATGGACAGCTAACGTTAAAAGCTCCCTAGCTGATTTGGTAAGGTTCACAGGCTAACTATATAGCCTAGTACTGCAGGTCAAGTGAAGCACTTGAAGACATTACATACATTTTGATATCAAGTTGTGTGCACAAAATGCATGATAAATCACATTTTCTTTAACACAGCAAAGAACTCATTCACCCACCCAGATTCTGAAGGACATGTGACGTTGTGAAAAGGGGACTACAGTGGCTGCGGCACCAACAGTTTCGAGAGGCTTGAAAGGAAGGAATTGGAAATTAAAAATGGTTTTTAAAACAAATATTTCTAGGATAGTATTAAATATTGTATACGTTCGTATGGATATGTATGGAACTCAAAATCGAAAAGTAAATTTTCGAAAATAATAACCGAAATGTCAAATTAGGATGAAGTTTGTGTCACTACATAAACACTCCGGTGTAACACGAGGTAATTAAAAATATTCAGTACCTCATTAGCCTGTTGTTCGCTAGCCCTCCTTTTATCTAATATAAATAATCATCAACAACATACGTTTAATTATTTAATATTTTATTCATATATGTTCTCTTTGGATTAATGTTTCCTCGTCCATGGAGTCCCTATCATGCCCAACAGATGATGGCGATATTTCTCGCGGAGAGAGGATTGGTCGTTGACCGGAAGTTATTGTTGTCAGCAACAGTTGCTGTGTTTTCATATTTTCCATCGCTAGCTATCAGTTGGGAAGCTATTATGTATCGTTCGATTCTGACCTCGGGTTGCAACGAATTCAGTTTGTTCAAAATTACATAGGTCTTGCTAGCTACTTTCTACTGAGTTTTGTCGCGTTGTGCTTTCAACTTTTTAGAGGTGTTAGCCAGCTAACGTCAGTAGCTAGCTACTGTTAGCATAAAGTCGTCATTAAACAAGCGTGAAGCGGGATATTTAAATGTTCGACTTCCTAAGGAAAATGACGACATTGGTTGTTTATTTATCTATATCAACTCCCACGGTTAGTAACAACTATGTTATGTGTAACGCCTGATCGGGTCTGGTGTTGAGCATACTAGCTATCATACAATATACTCTGCTGCAGTGCTCGATACTAGATAATCAACTGAGCGTCAGAGTCGATTAGATATGGATCATACTCTTTTGAGCCGATCAAATGAACTTCTGAACGTTGCAAGGAATATAAACCTTGACGAATCCACTTCAAGTTCTGACGCTGGAGACGTCTTGATTCGTGCAACTAAGATTCACTTTCCTGAGCAGAGCTATGAAGGGCAGAGGGATTTGGGGTCGTTCTCCACCATATCTAATAAAACAGACAATGTAAAGATAACAGTGAAGAAGTTGCGTGATGTTGCCCAGCCCTCTCTTCTTGACGAGCCACCAAAGATCGAAAAGCAAAGACAAGCAAGGAAACAAGACCACAGGCATGTGCCTCCTGCCCTGCAAGCAAACCTGCCATCAGTTTCACCCTCTGGTAGGCTAAGTAAACCCACACTCGTTATAAGGCCAGTGAAAATGTTATATTGTATTGCAGTTGTATATGCCATTGATTTCAGTCTGACCGACATTTTGCTCTTCCCATGTTGTCTTTTCCAGAGGGAGCAAAAGCACGCAAAAAGAGTCCCGTAAAAAGAGTCCCACAAAAAGAGACCCAAGTAAGATGTCTTCTAGCTTGTTCTTTTCTGAGAAGTGTGTGCCTCACAAGTATGTCACCCATACAAATATAATACATTTTAAACTGGTGTCATTTCATTTCCAATTTCAGGTTCCTAGTCTAGATGGAAAAGAAACACCGACCTCTGTTCAACCTAAGGGCAGTGAGGACAAAGGTAAGTGTCCTTGGGCTAAACCTCTGATGTACTGGACAGTATGCTGTCATTGATTATCTACTGGCTACTTCATATACAGTGAGCTCCAAAAGTATTGGGTCAGTGATTTTGTTGTTTTGGCTCTGTACTCCAGCACTTTGGATTTGAAACAGTACAATGACTGAGGTTAAAGTGCAGACTGTCATCTTTAATTTGAGAGTATTTGGAGTTACTTTTATTCAAAATAAGAATAGAATATGTTTCTAAACATTTCTACATTAATGTGGATGCTACTATGATTATTGATAACCCGGAATGAATCGTGAATAATGATGAGTGCGAAAGTTACAGAGATATAAATATCAAACCGCCCCCCAAAAATGCTAACCTCCCCTGTTATTGTTATAGTGAGGTTAGCATGTCTTGGGGCTATGATATTTGTGCGTCTAACTTTCACATTAATATTCAGGATTATCTGTAATCACGGTAGCATCCACATTCTATAATGTTATATTCTTGTTTACAATAAAAAATAACTCAAAATACCATGAATTTCTATTGGGCACAAAATAATCTGAAACACAACCAAAACAAAAAGCAAATGCATCCAACAAGTTTGTAGAGTCACAAGCTTGATGTAATAATTGTGTGCTATGAATATGGGACTTAAATACTAAACTTTTGATTACTTTAATACACATTAATGATTTTTTCAGTACTTTTGGTCCCCTAAAATGGGGGAACAATGTACAAAAAGTGCTGTAATTTCTAAACGGTTCACCCAATATGGATGAAAATACCCTCAAATTTAAGCTGACAGTCTGCACTTTAACCTCATAGTAATTGTATCGTTTCAAATTCAAAATGCTGGACTACAGAGATAAACACCAACAACATTGTCACTGTCCCAATACTTTGGGAGTTCACCCTATGCCATTTTGTATCCTAACCCCACTCTTGGGTTGTCCCTTAGACCATGATCTGCTAATATCCCGATATGCTGCTGGTGGTAAAGGGGCAATCTTGGCAGCTCTAAGACAGAGGTAAGCATGGCACAAAGCTGTGGGATGATTTTCACTTTTTACATGCCAGATGTGTTTGTAATGTTTGTCTACATTGCAACATAGTTGTACATCCCAAATCTTTAGGTGTTAGTCATGATGACTCCATTCGATACGGTTTTCCTCAGGTCCCAGACTGTCCCCTTGAGGCGAGAGGTGAAGGTGCAGTTACTGGACCAGGGGCCACCATTGAGCCAGGAGCCCCAGCCTGTTTCTGGCCTCTCAGGGGATACGGGAGCTGCCTCCACTGCAGCCGGGGTCACAGCTGCTGCCACAGCACCACTCATCAAGGTATTGTTGTAGCAGAGCAGTTGTGTGTTATTTTTTTCTATGTCCTTCTGAGATTATGATGCCATCTGAGAAAGCGTTTGTAAGTCCAAACCCCCCAAAGTCTACCTAAAATGCTTAGTGGACTGAATATGGATGCCTAATGGTTTGTTTCTGTCTTTCTTTCTTTTTCCAGGCTCAGAGTGACATGGGGGCGTGTGTTTCCCAGGTGTGGGAGGGGCTACAGAGGCTGCTGGAGTCAGACAGGTACCCAGGCAGGGCTCGGGAGGCCAGAGAGGACAGAGCATCAGAGAGGGTGACCCAGCTGGAGGAGCAGCTCAACACCGTGACCCAGCAGAGACTACAGCACCTGGAGTGGATCCAGAGCCAACAGATGGAGCTGCAGGTACTGTAGGGAAGGAGGAGCACTGAGCCTTCACTTGAGTGCTCCAGATAGTCATATTTTCCTCAATAAGTTGCTGTCATTCTAATCGTTGCATGAAGTTATGTAAAAGTATATTTATGTAGACCCCTAAAGTTTCCTGGCCATGGACCCAAAATATCAATGTTTTGTTCCACGAGCCACTTAGTTATCACTTTTGCCTTATGCCAAGGTGCTCCATAATGCTGGAAAAGGCATTGTTCGTCACCAAACTGTTCCTGGATGGTTGGGAGAAGTTGCTCTCGGAGGATGTGTTGGTACCATTCTTTATTCATGGCTGTGTTCTTAGGCAAAATTTTGAGTGAGCCCACTCCCTTGGCTGAGAAGCAACCCCACACATGAATGGTCTCAGGATGCTTTACTGTTGGCATGACACAGGACTGATGGTAGCGCTCACCTTGTTTTTCCTGGAGAGAAGTGGCTTCTTTGCTGCCCTTCTTGACACCAGGCCATCCTCCAAAAGTCTTCGCCTCACTGTGCGTGCAGATGCACTCACACCTGCCTGCTGCCATTCCTGAGCAAGCTCTTTACTGGTGGTGCCCCGATCCCGCAGCTGAATCAACTTTAGGAGACGGTCCTGGTGCTTGCTGGACTTTTTGGGGCGCCCTGAAGCCTTCTTCACAACAATTGAACCACTCTCCTTGAAGTTCTTGATGATCTGATAAATGGTTGATTTAGGTGCAATCTTACTGGCAGCAATAGCCTTGCCTGTGAAGCCCTTTTTGTGCAAAGCAATGATGACGGCATGTGTTTCCTTGCAGGTAACCATGATTGACAGAGGAAGAACAATGATTCCAAGCACCACCCTCCTTTTGAAGCTTCCAGTCTGTTATTCGAACTCAATCAGCATGACAGAGTGATCTCCAGCCTTGTCCTTGTCAACACTCACACCTGTGCTAATGAGAGAATCACTGACATGATGTCAGCTGGTCCTTTTGTGGCAGGGCTGAAATGCAGTGGAAATGTTTTTGCGGGATTCAGTTCATTTGCATGGCAAAGAGGGACTTTGCAATTAATTGCAATTCATCTGATCACTCTTCATAACATTCTGGAGTATATGCAAATTGCCATCATACAAACTGAGGCAGCAGACTTTGTGAAAATTAATATTTGTGTCATTCTCAAAACTTTTGGCCACGATACAGTCCCAGTGTCTGAGTATGTCTGTAGTGTTTCAAGCAGTGTGGTTGTTCAGTGTACTTATTTTTCTATTGCATGTTTCATCACCGCTATACTCAACTCTTTTTACTTTCAGTCATTCAATAATAGTTCTGACCACTTCATCCATGCCCTCTCAGAACCGTCTCCTGGGCTCTGCTCTGAGTGTAGTGACTGGCCACGCCCCTGTACCCTCACCCTCCATGCTGAACACTGGCCCTGCTGCCACTGTACATCCAGACCCTCGGCTTCCTCAGGACCTTCCCGGTCACGTTCATATTACCCACCTTGATGCTGCAGACTCTTCCCCTGCTGTTCCAGCCACAGGTACGGTGCTACGTTTCCTGAGTCAGTTGCCTCATTGAATCAAATGATGAGAATGGCATTGAGATCTGTCATCAGAAAGTATTCACACCCCTTTTACTTTTTTCACATTTTGTTGTGTTGTAGCCTGAATTGAAAATGTATTAAATGTAGAAGAAGAAAAAACTTGTCACTGCCCTACACACAATACCTCATAATATAAAAGTGGATGTATGTTTTTCAAAATTGTAACAAATTAATGACAAATGAAAAGTTTAAATGTCTTGAGTTCAATAAGTGTTCTACCCCTTTTTCTATGGCAAGCCTAAATAAGTTTGAGTAAACATTTTCTTCATGGACTCACTCTGTGTGCAATAATATTGTGACTACCTCATCTCTGTACCCCACACGTACAATTATCTGTAAGGTCTCTCAGTCGAGCAGTGAATTTCATTTTCATTTGCAAAAATGGAATCATGTCGTAACCTCAACGCTGTTAAACAATTCAAAATAAATCACTGACAGTGTCATCACCAAAGCATCCCCACACCATCACATCACCTCCTCCATGCTTCACGGTGGGATCCACACATGCGTTCACCTACTCTGCATCTCACAAAGACCCGGCAGTTGGAACCAAAAACCTCAAATTTGTACTCCTCAGACCAGACAGATTTCCACTGGTCTAATGTCCATTGCTTGTGTTTCCTGGCCCAAGCATGTTTCTTTTTCTTATTGATGTCCTTTAGTAGTGATTTCTTTGCAGCAATTCGACCATGAAGGCCTGTCTTCTCCGAACAGTTGAGATGTGTCTGTTACTTGAACTCTGTGAAGCATTTATTTGGGCTGCAATTTCTGAGGCTGGTAACTCTAATGAACTTATCCTCTGCAGCAGAGGTAACTCTGGGTCTTCCTTTCATGTGGCGGTCCTCATGAGAGCCAGTTTCATCATAGCGCTTGATGGTTTTTGCGACTGCACTTGAAGAAACTTTCAAAGTTCTTTAAATTTTTGCTTTGACTGGCCTTCATGTCTTAAAGTAATGATGGACTTTTGTTTCTCTTTGCTTATTTGAGCTGTTCTTGCCATAATATGGACTTGGTCTTTTACCAAATAGTGCTATCTTCTGTATACCACTACTACCTTGTCACAACACAACTGATTGGCTCAAATTTACTTTTAACAAGGCACACCTGTTAATTGAAATGCATTCCAGGTGAATGCATTTTAATGCACATGAAGCTGGTTGAGAGAATGCCATGAGTGTGCAAAACTGTCATCAAGGCAAAGGGTGGCTACTTTGAAGAATCTAAAATATATTTAGATCTGTTTTAACACTTTTCTTGGGGTTAGTACATGATTCCATATGTGCTATTTCATAGTTTTGATGTCTTCACTATTATTCTACAATGTAAAAAAGAAAGAAAAACCCTTGAATGCGTAGGTGGGTCCAAACTTTTGACTGGTACTGTATGTCATCTGCTTTGTATCTCCTCTTCTTCTGAAGCATCTCCAGACCCATCTAGCCAGCAGAGGGGAGGAGAGGGTAAGAGCCCTCTGGAGACCCCAGCTCCTCGCAGGGTCATCCCAAAGCCTACGCGTTGGAACACCACCAACGTCCGGAACACACAGAACGCTACACAGCAGCACAGCTACAGGACACAGAAAACACCTCGCTCAGCACAGCAAGGTTAGTCATCAGTGTCTCTGCATCTGTTAAGTCATGGGCTGTCTGAAATGGCACCCTATCCCCCATATAGTGCACTTCTTTTGAGCTGAGCCTTATGGGTCCAGGTCAAAAGTAGTGCACTATAAAGGGAATATGATGCCATTTTGGATGTACCCATGGGTTTCTATGGATTTCTTGTCAGATGCAAGTCCTTTATATTTCCACCTCTTGGGGGCAGTAGCGTCACTCCAACCTTCTGGCTCTTTAGGAAGCACAGGCTTCTGCAGGAGATTTGAAAAAGGCAGTGTTTATTCCAAAAATCTGAAAACAGGGTTTAATCATAGGCTTTAATGTCACTGTGTTTTTTCCTGTCTTTGTTGATTTTTGTGATGGCTATTTCTCTTTGTCACTCCTTGATGAGATGGAATTAGGGCTCACCCCATTTGTCGATTGTTTGTATGATATATAGGCTGTTGGTCGACCAAGGTTTCTTTAGTCGAGCAGCAGCACATTTTTTAACTTTTAAAATCATGGTGTACAAGACAACTGTCTGATTGGCGCCTGTCTGAGTGGACTGATCCATTGTGGAAGCTGTGGGGATGGCGCAGTCCATCACTCTAAGACATGTGCTACTGAAATTGTATATGGTTATATTATGTAAGAACATTGTTGCAACACTAATACAAATTATACTATTTTATAACAAATGGGCTTTCTCCCGCGTTGGATAGTGGTCGCTGTCCGCGCACCCACCAGTGCGCTTTTGAATTGCCGCCTTTTCCTAGACCATGTTGCTATGTGCATCATAGCAAAGTTAACCAGCATATTGGTGTTGAGAACAATGCGGCGGAGGCAGCAGCAGAATGAGGAGACTAGAAAACAACCCTTGCCTTATTGTCTAAGAAAAGTGAGTAGAGAGGAAACCCCAACTTAATCTATAATCAACAGCCTAACTGATAAATGTGCCTGGCTTTATAAATCATCCATATATATCTACAGAAATAAGACAGATCCTGCTTCTGTTGCCTGTTTGAGTGTTTGTTTAATAGCCTACTGATTCCGTAAGCTGCAAGCCTCATGAAACCCACATGTCGGATAAATAATTTCACATTCGTCTGTTTTTAATCTTTGCTTTGCTGTAATAAAGGACTTACATTTTTTGTTAGACCAGCCTCTCTGGTATTATTTATCATTTATTTATTGTTTACACTGTTCCAAATTGTCCGAAAAATTCTGTTTAGAATAATGATAATAACTCTATTTTTTCCTTGATCTCCTTATTGTTATTATGATCATCATTATTATAATAAGTCATGTCATTATCATTAGTAGGCTTAGTAAAGGAGCCTTGTATAACCACCATCGGGCTGTAGGCCTAAGAGCACATCCTGTTTAGTCTTAATACTGTAACTTACTTAAGCCTATATTTTAATACTTATCTAGGCTGCTGTATCAAAAATGTATTTGTTCATGTCATCAAACAGCATACAAGTTATTCATGATTTCAAATGCAATCAAGCATTTTAGTTTAAAAATAACAAAGCGGCCATTGAATAGTTAGCGTAAACAAAAAATATTTCAGAAAATGCATTCACAAATTAATGCAGTGTTGTTGTTTTTTTTGTCTTTCCATTTTGCGGTCACGTGTTACGGTTTTCAGAGTTTGTTATAACTAATTTATTGATATGATTATGATATGCTATAGGTCAGGCCCTATTTGTCACGTGCATGCGATGCTTACATGTGTCGTAAAGAGAGGAAGGGTTGAGGGAATAGGGAATGTTTTTCCTAAACAAATTAGGGATTTCGGTAACATAACTTTTCAGTCAGACATGGCTGTATTAGGTTGCAGCTTCAGCAACACGTACAGCAGTGAGGAGAGAGAGACAACAGGAGCTAGTCAGTCACTCGCTGTCTTTTTTTCTTTCTTTTTCTACACAGCGCAGCAAGTCTGAGCCTGGTCCGGCACAATCAAATCAATTGTTGGTCGGACTCCTTAGTCATTTGTGTGTCTTAATTATTTCATCAAACGGTTTGCTTAAAGCATCAGACAAGCTCAGTGCATGTAGTTGATTTGATTAAAACACATAGGATGTGTCTATATATGGAAAAATACACATTTGAACATTTTAAACCAATCAATTGGTAGACCAATATTTTTTCCCCATCGGGAACAGCCCTAGATGGAATAAGAAAACAACTGTTACTTTCAACCTCGGTTCATTCAACAAATAACCAGATGCCTTCTGTACTCCTCTGTTTGACAAGTTCTCGTTATTTACAAGAAAGTCATTGATAATTTTATGTCGATGCCAATTCAACACATTTCCATTTGGTTATTTTCTACACAATACTGCAGTTAGGTCAACACTTGTTGTACTGTCAGTATCTGCATTCCAGAAAATATCTCAAATGTTACCCACTGAATTGAAAACCTGCGCTTTGTACAACTATCCAGACTGCACTGTGTGTTTGGAATTATTGTCTGTCAATATTAAGCATTCATTACAAGTAGACCTATGGCTGACTTATTAACATTGTTTGGACAGGTTGTGTGATACATTGATAAATACATACCATACATACAGCTCATGTTTTGGCGGTCCTTCACGTCTTGGTTTTGTGATAATCATACTTAATCTCCCTGTGTTTGGCTCTGTTGGCCAAGCACCAAGACTACTTTGAATTATTACAATGGTCGCTGGGCCCTGCTCGGTCTCCCCAGCCACAAGTCTTGGAATGCAGCCTCCTCCTGATCACTGGAGATGTGAATTACATCCATACAAAGCACCATTGACTATTTTTAAAGGCCACATTTTAACAGTGTAGGTGGAACATGGTGGTATTCTTGAGGAAAAAGGGTCACACCGCACCGCATGAATATATACTGAACAAATATATAAACGCAACATGTAAAGTGTTGATCCCATGTTTCATGAGCTGAAACAAAAGATCCCTGAAATGTTCCATATGCACAAAAATTGTATTTTTCTCATGTTTTACACAAATTTGTTTACATCCCTGTTAGTGAACATTTCTCCTTTGCCAAGATAGTCCATCCACCTGACAGGTGTGGCATAACAAGAAGCTGATTATACAGCATGATCATTACACAGGTGCACCTTGTGCTGTGGACAATAAAAGGCCCCTCACAACGCCATAGATGTCTGTTGGAGCTTCCAATTGGCATGCTGACTACGGGAATGTCCACCAGAGCTGTTGCCGGCGCACAATTGGCCCAGCATCGTCCGGGTTTGGCCGGAGTAGGCAGTCATTGTAAATAAGAATTTGTTCTTAACTGACTTGCCTAGTTAAATAAAGGTTAAATAAATAAACAATTGATAGCCATCACTCTTGAAATACTTTGAACAAATAGTTGGCTTTTTAACCAGTTGAATGATAGGGCAAAATTTAGATTTTCACCTAAATAAACATACCTGCACATGTTGCATAGTTTCAGAAAGGTCTGGAACTCACCTTTCTGGTAAAAATAGTTATAAATTGCTGAGGTGTACTCACGTTTGAAGACACAAACTCAAGTATATAGTACAATACAATTTTTTTTCCCCCTATTCAACAAAAGTTGGGCAATGGGGCCTGAAATGACTGAAATTCATTCTAAATATAGTAACATTTAAATTAAAAATGAATTACTATAAGATTTCACCTTTTTTCACCTTATAACTGCATAATACATATGATCATACTTCCATGGTGACCAAACCGGACGCGAGCACGTTGATTTTGTACACTCACACCAGAAGTGATCAGGACACGCAGGTTGAAATATCAAAACAACCTCTGAACCAATTATTAATTTGGGGACAGGTCAAAAATCATTAAACATTTATGGCAATTTAGCTAGCTAGCTTGCTGTTGCTAGCCAATTTGTCCTGGTATATAAACATTGGGTTGTTATTTTACCTGAAATGCACCTCAACTCCGACAATTAATCCACAGATAAAATGGTGAACCGAATTCGTTTCTCGTCATCTCTCCTCCTTCCTTAAGGCTTCTTTTTCTTCTTTGGACTTTATATGGCGGTTGGCAACCAACTTTACAGCATTTCTACAACCTACTGGAGTGTGGACCTAAGTTCATCTTTCAATCACCCATGTAGGTATATGCTCCTAAAAACCAATGAGGAGATGGGAGAGGCCGGACTTGCAGCGCGTCGAGCGTCACAAATAGAACCAATTTCTATTTTAGCGCCTGGCCACGCAGACGCTCACTGACTCCCGCGAGCAGTGTGGGTGCAATGATTGAATAACATGTATGTGTACATTTATTTTGCAACGCATGCGACGCAAGCGGTGTAGTACAATATTGACTCTATTTCATATAACTGAAGACAGAGAATTTTTCTCCCAAACGTCCATTCAAATGGTGTCTCGTTGCAACTTCAGCTATAAGCACAGTGATTTCGCCCGTCTGAGACCAAGAGAAAGTAGTCTTGTTTTAATTCTATGAAATTATTTAGTATTTCTTTCATGTTGAGAGCTCTAAATCATGCTGAGAATATCACAGCAAGATGAAACCACAACGGTTGGATTCTCTAGACCAGGGGTGTCAAAGTCAAATGGACGGAGGGCCAAATAAAAAATTTAGCTACAAGCCGAGGGCCGGACTGTTCGAATGTTCATTG
>NC_036849.1:7355639-7399187 GCF_002910315.2 Salvelinus sp. IW2-2015 | reverse complement strand
TGAAAAATTTTTAAATGACGCATATAGTCTAGTGAACCTAATTGAACCTACTGAAAACCTAACAAAATATTCCAATATGATCGATAAATAAAGCAATATTTTCTTATGGCTCTGTCAGTAATCTTTAATTTTCAACAGACACAAAAGACAAATTTCCTTTATATAAAAATCCCATAACATGAACATTAAATGAAAGAAACCGGTATTCAAGCACCATCAGTAGCCTATATTTTCTATTTTAGCAAAAGTGGGCTAATTTACTTCAAAGAAAAAAACAATAATAGCAATTTTCTATCAATCCACTCAACTGAAATATTTTTAAAATATAATTGGATTGAAATACAATAAAATAAAGTGCAAAAATCTATTAATCCAAAAACAACACTTGTTTAAGGAGAAGTAAATGCAGTGAAACAAATATTATAACTGTTAACTTTTAAACTTGAAACTGAGTTTCAAAAACTCTAAATATGTGATTGCACAGTTAATGTTCACTTGTTTGAGGTTGAGGTGATACTCGTCACCGTTGCATTGTGGGAAATGTAGTATTGGTGCGTGTAAAAGATCTGCGGGCTGCCGGCTTGCTGCGGTCTGCGGGCCGGTTCTAATAATAAATCAAGATCATCCCAGGGGCCGTAAAAAACCTTCTCGCGGGCCGGATGTGGCCCGCGGGCCTTGACTCTGACATATATGCTCTAGACTGTCAACTTTCATATGCCATCTCACAGGCTGGGCTCCGTTGTTCAGAGGAAGAGCGAATGTATTCTTTGCCTGGATAGACCAGAAAATGTGACACGTCACTCCCTATGCAAATGTGGGGTGTGAAACCTGACACTTCAAGTCGGTTCCGCTGACAGAGTGGAAGCGGAGGGCAGACAGATGGGTCTTTCTGGCACTATAAGGCACGGGACCCTACGGTGCTCATAGAGCGCTTTGTGCACCAACATGTCAGTCGGAACCGGTCCAGAACCGCTCAAAGTTCCCCATATAGGGGACTTAACATCTGAATAGATGTGCCTTTTTGTTGATGTGGAGATAATGGATGTTTCCCACATAGATGCTGCAGCAAGCAAGCCAACTTCAAGACACCTATGAAGATCACCAGGGTTGAACAAATATAGTTATTGTTGATAGTGTGTATATACACTCAGCCATTTTGAATGAGTGCACACTGACAACAACAGTACCTTCAGAAAGGTCATATAACTACTATTCTAGTCATTGTGTCATTCACCACAAGGACTATTACTGGCTACTCCTCCTTCTCTGTCCTCGGTTCAACTGTAATTTGTGTGCAGTCTAGTGCTACATGTTGGGGAGAAAGAGCAGTGCCAGGTTCTCTGCTACACTCTAGACAGTGCCGTCTGAAAGCCTTGGACAGTCTTCCCCTCGAAATTGAATAGGCCTCCCTCTCTAGAATTGGTATCCATGGTGATGGATGTGTGTGGGGTGAGCGGAGTGTTAATTTTGGCTTCGAAATGATCAGTGTGTGTGTTTGTCTGTATGGGTGGATCGTGAGCGGGTGCTGTAAGAAATAAAGGGAGACATTTGGGAAATGCCTTGGTCTTGTAAGATTGACTCGATACGCTTGCTTTGTTTGGCCAACTGACCAGTGTTACTTGACCAGCCTCTCTATTAAAGCCAGCAATGCAGTCAGAGGGACACAGTTGTGATAAGGGAATGCACTGAGTACGGGCATTTAACATTTGTATCGAATAACGGTCTGTTCACATATTTTTAAATGTGCATTGTCAGATCACTTGGGTTTATCATCACTTGCAATTTCTATCAATTAGAATTTATTCAAGCTGGACATAAATGTTCGTGAGCTATCACTGCGGCATAACAAGCATGGTGATGTACTTTATGTACTACACATATTTGGTGTAATTGTAATTGTATTGTAATGATTAGAGCATGTTTGAGGGAGGATGTTGTTAGCCTGGCAGACTCGACCCACGTGACTCATAGCGCAGGGAGAGCTGTGAGACACTGGTCTGGAAAGGGGGCAGTTTGTTAACGCAATATTCGCTCAGAAGTTGTGCGACGGGTTTGATTGGTTCCCTCCTATTTTGGGGGGGGGGGTGGGTTGAGGCCTCGTTTTGGATTTTAAAATCCAAATATTGTAATGTTTGGGGGCTGTGTGTGTGTGTTTTACGTGAGAAAGACACGGAGAAGAGCCAACCAGTAATAAGCACAGCCCACTTCATTATGGACGCATTGTGCCGACAACATACTCTGTTAGGTGTTAGTCAGACTAGTATGTTATGCCATAAGATGTCTGAAGTGGCACCATTTTGTTGCTGGTAGTACCTCCAAACCAGTTGTCATGGCAACCATGCTATTTCTTCTCCTTTTACCGTTTCTCTTTTTTTTTATCTCTATTTTTCTTTTCACCAGCTGCCAAACTGCTCTCTTTGAGAATTTGCTATTTATAGTCCTTTGTTTCTCAAGCACATCATCAAACCATATGTGAAACAAGCCATGACATGATTCAGGCCACTTACGATTGATCGCTCTTGTCGATTTCCAGAACACCATCGTTTACATGATGTAAACCCTTCTGACATAATGACAAGATAATTGCAGTTCAAGGAGACCAGTGTGTGAACCGTCATTTTTGAATCAATGATTTATCTTGGAAATCAACAAACACAAGTAGGGTCAGTTCCTTCGCCAATCACGATGACTGACCATGGTATCGATTTGGTACCGAGACCCATGGCATCTGATTTCTGTAGATAAATGTGGAGTACTATCTAGATGTAGCTAGAATTCCTCAAATTACATATCTCACATTGCAGTTGCTTTGCCCTTCTCTTATTCTCATAATTGATTCATGTTGAGGAATCTGACTGGAACACAACGGTACTACATCCCCATAGGGGCGGCAGGTAGCCTAGTGGTTAGAGCGTTGGAGGTTGCAAGATCGAATCCCCGAGCTGAAAGGTAAAAATCTGTTGCTCTGCCCCTGAACAAGGCAGTTAACCCACTGTTCCTAGGCAGTCATTGAAAATAATAATTTGTTCTTAACTGACTTGCCTAGTTAAATAAAGGTTCAATAAAAAATAAATAAAAACGTGTCTTCGAGAAGCACTCGCTCGGTAATCTCCTATTTTTAAAATGTGATGTCATCTTCAAGTGTTTCATCAGTCATCCGGATACACACAGACTAAGCAGCCATACCAGACCCCCAGACCCCCCCCCCCCCCACTCACACACACGGTTATAGCATTCATCTGTCAGCCTAGGCCTAATTCTGATGAATGACACGGACTCAGGACTAATCTTCTCCTCTGAGGGGTATTTCCTCCCAGCACCAGATCACATGAGGTAAATGCCTCCCAAATGGTACCCTATCCATATAGTGCGCTATGTAGGGTATAGGGTGCCAATTGGGATGTATTTGCTTTTCTGATCTGCATAAAAACACAGCATTTTAACAGTGACTTCACAGGGTCCTCATTTTGGATAGCTTTTGTAGACTCATAATTAAACCAGTGGAACACCTTTATGATAAGCAAAGGAAATCTCTTAATGTGTTTTTGGTAAACATCACCACTTTCTTCCGGTGATCCAAAACATGACTTCGTAGTTTAATTACGTAGTTTAAGTTACTTTATAGAAGGGTCTTTTCATCATTTCCTTCAGCCAAGTCCACCACTTTAGATTTTGTAACTCATCATTGATTGGACTCCATGCTGCCATCACAACGCCTGAGAAATACCACTTTGGGTCATGTCTGGCCCCTGTAGAGATGCCCTTTTGAACAGAAATGGCAGACTATATATTATTAGCCTGGTGCCTTACCTTCCATGGCCTGGGCTGCAGCTGATGGTCAGCAGGGGGTGTGGTGGGGCATGATTACTAGCTAATGGAGGGCACCAATCAGGTGATCAAGCCTTTCATTCAGCAGTGCCCCCCCCCCCCCCCCCCCCAGTGTCTGGTGAACGAGATTCCCAGGTACTAAACCAAAAGAAAGAGTATTGCACAGTGTGGTAGCAATATATTATATATCTATGCACCACATTGCTTTGTTTGAAATGAGTTGGCAGAGTTCTTTGCGGTTTTGCAAGTATATTGCTTTGTTTGTCTGAATATTTGCTGGCACTATCCAGTGAGACATGATGTTGCACAACATCCAGCTGTAATTATATTTTATTAAGCACTTCACTCTGCTCAGAATCATTATATTTGTTGAGGTGGTGAAGAAAGTTTGTTTCCATGCAATTCCATTCAATTGCTTTTCGCCCTACTTGATTCAACATAGTGTGATAATGTTAAATATAGGCCATTTAGCAGACACTTAAAAAAAAATCCAAAGCGACTTAGTCATTCTTACATACGGGTGGTCCCGGTAATTGAACCCAGTATCCTGCAAAGATTGTCTATTATATTGACGAGATAGTCAACGGAACACCCACAATGGAAATACATCAAAGATTGAAGGCAGGTGGTAGGAGGTGAGATCAGGTGGGACCATTCCAGCCAATGAGAGGGCAGATATGCGTGTGAACAGGCCATAGAGATAGATAGAGGACTCAGCTTTGTATCTATATCATTGTAACATCTGTGACCGCATGGCAGTGCCATTGAGGCTATCTCCGTTTTAAAGTAGTCCATTTTCTTTTTCATTGGCTGATGTCTCCCAACTCATAGGAATCCTCTCCCAGTTAACGACTTTAAAATGGTGGAAGCCCTCAATGGCAATGTCCGTGCCAGAACGGGTTATATCCTTGATGAGTCCTCCTATCTTTCTCTATGACAACAGGCACAACTCCGAGATGCTGTAGTCTCTTTTTTTCCAAAGTTGCCGAAATACCACGTGCGTCCACTTTTATATCAGCGCATTCGTAACAACCTAACCATTACGAAACGTCTATTCGATCAAATAAGTCTCACTTAGCAAATCATAGATTTTTTTTTATACATGTATTCGACACTCATTGACCTCCATCCAAAAATTCCTCACTTCATAGGCTTATTTTCATTGACAGATTTTGGGCGGAGTAAAACCTCTCGCTTCCTGTCTGGTTGGAGTCAATATTGTTTTAAGTGGGAAGAGACCTTTCTCCTTTGACCAAAGGAAATGATTATGCTAGCTAGACCATACAGACCAGGGCTAGGATTTTGTTCCAACTAAGCACCACACCTGAGCTAATTGACCAGTTCAGTGATTGCCTAAATTCAACACACCTGGTCTTCCAGGTCATTTAAATCAAAAACATTAAGTACCTGTTGCACTCCAGGACCAGTGTTGCCTACCCCTGGTCTGTATGGTCTACAGACCAGGACCAGTGTTGCCTACCCCAGACTGTTCTATCCATATGTTATCCGTATGTTTATTTAACTGATTTCACTTTCTCTCTGTATTCTTAGATTCTATGGGTATCATACCCCTGACTGAGCTAAGCATTCCAATACATTGATGACAATGACTTTGAATACAACCAATATCATCCATCTGCCTTTTACTCATGAACTCGTTCGTCTAGAGAGAAAAGCCATTTGGATCCAACAATAGATATTGATACAATTTCTGTGTGACAAATCTTTAATCTAGAACATGAACACACAATGTAGGTAGTATAGCAAATGATCTACAGAAGAAAGAGATCGTGATGAAAATGTAAGCAGAAACCCATGAGGCCCTGGGAAGCAATCAGCTCATTGTGCGATGTGAATTCCTGTGTCCCTGTGTGGAATACTGAGAGGGGGAGATAAAGTGCTGACTGAGCTGAGGCAGGTGTCTGAGACTGAGTGGCTGATTGCTGGTGTCTCTCTGTCTCTGCAGGAAATGGCAGACTTCTGGAGGCTATCCCTAACAACAGCAGCAGCTTGGCAACCAGAGGTGTGCAGCAGCAATCTTCTGCTAGGGCTGCCATAGCAACGCCCAACGACAGCTGCCGGCAACCAGCGCAATCCAGGTAAGGGAGAAAAAAAATTGTGGTCAGTCATTTTTTTCAGGATTTGAAAGAATCATTGGATATCTTTTGTCTTTTAATTTGTCCTGTGAAGGACAGTTTTATTGCTTTTTTAAAATCAGAACAACAGTTTTCAGCTGTGCTAACATAATTGCAAAAGGGTTTTCTAATGATCAATTGGCCTTTTTAAAATGATAAACTTGGATTAGCTAACACAGCGTGCCTTTGGAACACAGGTGTGATGGTTGCTGATAATGGGCCTCTGTACGCCCATGTAGATATTCCATAAAAAATCTGCCGTTTCCAGCTACAATAGTAATTTACAACATTAACAATGTCTACACTGTATTTCTGATCAATTTTATGTTATTTTAATGGACAAAAAATGTACTTTTCTTTCAAAAACAAGGACATTTCTAAGTGACCCCAAACTTTTGAACGGTAGTGTATATTATTGGCATACAGTATGCTTAAAACAGAGCAAAGGAGAATAGGGACAATGTTTTTCAAAGACCTTTACAATTTCAGCATTAAAGGGATAAAGGCTGTATTTTCTCAACTCTAAGAACAGCGTAAGTTAACAAGTTGTGTGCGTGATTGTAAAGAGTATTTGCATAAAAGGAACGAGCAAAGGAGAGAGAGAAAAGTAGATGCAGTTATTCACTGGACCACTCTGGTCTKTCACCTAGCTCAGAATGATCCCCATGACAACGACATCGGCATTTATCAGCTCCATCTGAGAGTGAGAGGAGAGAGTAGATAAAGTAGTCTACAGTGCATTCGGAACGTGCTCAGACCGCTTAACTTATTCCACATTTTGTTACATTACAGCCTTATTCTAAAATTGATTAAATGAATGTTTTTCCTCATCAATCTATACACAATATCCCATGACGACAAAACGAAAACAGGTTTAGACATTTTTGCACATTTATAATTTAAAAAAAGGATACCTTATTTACAGAAGTATTCAGACCCTTTGCTATGGTACTCGGTATTGAGCCCAGGTGCATCCTGTTTCCATTGATCATCCTTGATGTTTCTACAACTTGATTGGAGTCCACCTGTGGTAAATTCTATTGATTGGACTGGGGAAGGGTACCAAATAATGTCTGCAGCATTGAAGGTCCCATAGAACAACGTGGCCTCCATCAAAAGTTTGGAAACACCAAGACTCTTCCTAGAGCTGGCCGCCCAGGAAAACTGAGCAATCGGGGGAGAAGGGCCTTGGTCAGGGAGGAGACCAAAAACCCGATGGTCATTCTGAAGAATCTCCAGAGTTCCTCTGTGGAGATGGGAGAACCTTCCAGAAGGACAACCATCTCTGCAGCACTCCACCAATCAGGCCTTTATGGTAGAGTGGCCAAACAGAAGCCAGTCCTCAGTAAAAGGCATATGACAGCCCACTTGGAGTTTGCCAAAAGGCACCTACAGACTCTCAGACCATGAGAAACAAGATTCTCTGGTCTGATGAAACCAAGATTGAACTCTTTGGCCTGAATGCCAAGCATCACATCTGGAGGAAACCTGGCACCATCCCTACAGTGAAGCGTGGTGGCAGCATCATGCTGTGGGGATGTTTTTCAGCAGCAGGGACTGGGAGACTAGTCAGGATCGAGGGAAAGATGAACAGAGCAAAGTACAGAGAGATCCTTGATGAAAACCTGCTCCAGAACGCTCAGGACCTCAGACTGGGGTGAAGGTTCGTCTTCCAACAGGACAATGACCCTAAGCACACAGCCAATACAACACAGGAGTGGCTTCAGGACAAGTCTCTGAATGTCCTTGAGTGGCCCAGGCAGAGCCCAGACTTGAACCCAATCGAACATCTCTGGAGAGACCTGAAAATAGCTGAGCAGGGATGCTCCCCATCCAACCTGACAGAGCTTGAGAAGAAATGCAGAGAAGAATGGAAGAAACTCCGCAAATACAGGTGTGCCAAGCTTGTAGTGTCATACCCAAGAAGACTCGAGGCTGTAATCGCTGCCAAAGGTGCTTCAACAAAGTACTGAGTAAAGAGTCTGAATAATTATGAATAATGTGATATTTCTGTTTTTAATTTTTAATAAATGTGCAACAATTTCTAACAACCAGTTTTTGCTTTGTCATTATGGGGTATTGTGTGTAGATTGAGGGGGGGAAAAACAATTTAATCCATTTTAGAAGAAGGCTGATTAAGGCTTTTTCCACAATGTGGAAATAGTCAAGGCATCTGAATACTTTCCGAATGCACTGTATCTGCATGCTGCTGGCAGTCTGCCAGCATCTCAAATGAAAGAGCACTTTGAACTGCTGCCAAGTTTGGAGGAAAAGAGGAGCTGTCAGGCCTGCTTAATGTTGGCAGTTTGTACTTGGCAAGTCTCACCTTTTCCCAGAATTCATCTGTCTGGCAACTTGCCAGGTGCTTAGCGGAAGCAAAAAATTAACCCCTGCGCTTGACTGTGTGGGCCCTGCAAAATTTTCCACAAAGAGGGAGAGCGAGAGAGAGATCAGGTTGGTGTGTGAGCAGCTCAGTGTATGCATGAGGGACCGTGGGGATTGCACAGGATCCTTTCAGGAAGGAGGGGAGCTCGAGGCTGGTGCTGAGGCAGACAGTGTGTAGAGTTATGTATCTGGTTGTTTTTGAAGTCGTCTGAGGCAGAATTAGCCGCGATGTTGAGTTCTGCAAATGATATTTAAACTACAGAACTACCACTTACATGGATGGATACATGTTGCTGGTTAGTTAGTTGATGTGGCATAGTTTTCTGATAAGCTTATGTTTTAATTATATCCATATGTCTACAACACTGTTTTGCCACATGCTTTTAGGATCCTTCAGACCTTTTATAACTGTAAGATTGTGCTCCACACTCATCAGGCACAACTATTGATAGTGTTGGAATAGTATTGAGCCTAGTGTTGGAGTAAATGGAACAAACAGACTTTTCTCTTCCCCGGCCCAGGTCTTTATCTGCTCCAATTCTGTTGACTGGTGATGGCTGTCTCTGTCATTTGCCTGTCCTTCACAATCCCTGGAGCACAAATAAAGTGCCAGTTGTCCACATAACAATCTCAGCTGCTGCCTGCTGCTGGTAGTCATAGAGCCTGCTCTGTCTGGCACAGACTCTGAAGAAAAACACCAATCCATCTTTTCTTTTAGTCCTGTTGTTGTTTCTAGCTTCCCCGCCACTGGATGGGCTGGGAGAAAAATCATGTATGGCTGATGATTTTATATTGGGTATATAGTTATGGAAGGCAGTTAATATGTTGAAGTGCAATCATTTAATTTGGTCTGACTTTGCATCATACATACTTCGCATATTTCATATACTGTGACTTCAGAGACATTATCAGTGTTTGTAATTACAGTCTGTACTGTACTCAAAACACAGTATTTACAACTACTCACCAATGTGCACCATTGTGCACACAGTACCCATTTAGCCTAAAAGCAGGGTACAGTGAAAGCAACATTGTTTTGGGAAAGCGGCGGCATGGCGCTGACTCTTTCTTGACCGAGGCCATACTTGGCCCCTTCTTGGCTGGGCGGAGGGAACACACCACCACCGTGCAGTACTGTGCCAGCGGTATGTGTAGACTGCAGTATATGACTTTTCTTCCTCCTTCCCTCTGCTGCCTTAACGCTGTTTTTCTTCCCTCTCTCTCCTCTTCCAGTTGTATAAAGGAACATTCTGCTCCGCCTGCCTACTGGGTGTTGTTAATCAGGAAGGGGAGACTGGGGAAAAGGGGGAGGATGGATGGGGCGCAGTGCAGACTATGCTTGTCTGTACATAGGTTAACAATCAACATGTAGGGAACCCCTAGCTCGTGCTCAACTAGCCCAGTGTAATTATTATAGAGGATATTGCTGAGCGACCGCGATTTATTTTAGCCCGTCACACTGTGCTTTAAAAAAAAACATCTTATGCATACAACTGTTATTGTAATCACTCATATCTATTGCAATGAATAGGTTGCCAAATTCAATCAGATTAGCAGCATATTTTGGTCAGAAATGAACTGGATTACATAAAGGTAGACTACAGCCAGGCGTTTGCATTTTAATTAACCAGGCGTTTTGTTTGATTCAGTGAGTAGTTTGATATAAAATAATGTATTATTCTGTCCTTGCATTGCAAGCACGACGCATAATAAATGAGTTTGTTTCATTATCATAAATTGTTTTATCATATTGAAGGTTTAGTTTTGCTGACATAAGCAAAAGTAACCTGTTTGAAACAGAATAAATGTTTATTTAATAATAATGAATGGTATAATGATTACATCTAATTTAAATGCCAATATTGTACAAACCCGTATTCTGCTGCATGTAATTTGGTCAGCATCGTGCGCTCGTGTAGCCTAGCTCCCAGTCCATTCAGAAGATTAGGAGGGAGTGGTTTGAGTTTGCGCGTTTGGAAAGCAACAAGTGGCATGTCATTTGTTTCAAAGGAACTGCGGAACGTGGTGCTTGCGTCACTGCTCCAGCCAGGTGGCTTTCCTAGTGGGGAGAGAAGACGTGGAGGCACAATCAAAATTCCAAATCCCAAACTAAGTAAGGATGTGAATGAAGCGCGCTTAAAGCAAATTTCATTCCTACAACCCAACACTGCAAGTCACTGGCATCAGAAGTCAGGAGAGGAGAAGGAGAGGCTTCCTTTTGTGTGGCAAATTCACGGACTGAAAATAATTCCAAACGAATAATCTGGGGGAAAAGGACCAAGGCAAGGGACATTAAACATGTCTTCTGCACAAGTATCTTCATCTCGGAGACAGTCATGTTACCTGTGCGATTTACCCCGTATGCCATGGGCTATGATTTGGGATTTTACGGAGGCAGTGTGCAGGGGTTGTGTGAATTATGAAGGTGCGGATCGGATCGAGTTTGTTATCGAAACTGCACGCCACCTCAAACGAGCTCATGGTTTCCAAGGGGGGAGATCCCCCGGTCCACCACCGCCGCCCACAGTAAAAACACAGTCGGCAATATCAGCCAAGGAGACGGTGCAAATCAGCCATGTGGATGGACCCTCTAAACAACAACAGTCGGGGATGGACCGCTACTCTCTGAGTGCGGAAAGACCTCGCTTTGACTACTCCAGTATTGGCGCCCATGCCAGCAGACTTCCCAATGGAATGAGCGGTCCAAATGGGTTCCCCAAACCGGACGATGGTCCCCCAGAACTGAACCGACAGAGCCCGAACTCCCGTCGGAGCCACGGTCTCGCTGCGGTCCCAGGACAAATGAACGTTCCCCCCAACCTTCTCCCACAGACCATGTTGAATGGACCCTCCTCGGCAACAGCCATAGCCCCGCATAGCCTGTCCAGCCGCCCCCCTCCTCCATCCATTGTGGGACCCTCTTTGTCCATGGCCGCTCAGTCCATGTCAGAACAAGGTAAACGACCAGGTTCTGTGTCAAGCACTGACCAAGAGAGAGATCTGAAAGAGAAACAGCGTAACGCAGAGGCTTTGGCTGAGCTCAGTGAAAGTTTAAGGAACAGAAACGAAGACTGGGGAAACAAACCCAAAATAGTAAGGGACACTTTGGTTACTCTTTCAAACAGCTCCCCGTTTGATGTGAGATTTAAAAAGGATCATTCACTCGTGGGCAGGGTGTTTGCTTTCGATGCAGTGTCAAAGCCTGGAATGGACTATGAATTGAAAATATTTGTCGAGTACCCAAGTGGATCTGGTAATATATTTTCCAGCGCATCAGGGGTGGCCAAACAAATGTATCAGGACTGCATGAAAGACTTTGGCAGAGGGCTTTCCTCGGGCTTTAAATATTTGGAGTATGAGAAAAAACATGGTTCGGGGGACTGGCGACTCCTGGGTGATTTGTTGCCCGAATCCGTCCGATTCTTTAAAGAGGGGCTGGGGGTTGAAATGTTGCCTCAGCCCTACATTGATGCCAGCTGCCCATTGCTGCCCACTGCTTTGGTCAACATCCCTCGTGCATTGCCATCTACGAGTGCACCGAGGACTGGCGTGCGTAAGCGTAAAGCCTCCCCAGAACCTGACTCTGTAGAGAGCGCGCTGAAACTATCTGAACAGGAACAACAGAGGCAGCAGTGGATGGCCAGCCAGAGCGAGGCGTTAAAACTGACCATGGCATCCGGATCATTCGGTGCCTCACACGGGGGACCTCCGCCGCTTGGCCCTGGCCATTCTGTTCACTCAAGTCGCGCCACACCCCCTGAATCTGCGCCCCAGAATGGACAGTCTCCAATGGCCGCGCTCATGTCTGTCGCGGACACGTTGGGCAATGCGCACTCTCCGAAGGACAACAACTCTGTTCACTCTACAACATCCACCAGGCATAACAGCAGCAGCCCAGTCTCCCCAGCCTCTGTTTCTGGGCAGAGGCGTTTGGCTTCCCGTAACGGAGAGCTCAATCTGGCCGGGACTCCCTCTCAGTCCAATGCGCATTCTGGCATGGATCAGGTCCACTCGCAAAACATTCCAGATTCTCCCATGGCAAACAACGGACCTCTGTGTTGTACCATTTGTCACGAACGTTTAGAGGATACCCATTTCGTTCAGTGTCCGTCAGTTCCCAACCATAAATTCTGTTTCCCTTGTTCTCGAGAGAGCATCAAAGCGCAGGGAGCAACTGGCGAGGTGTATTGTCCTAGCGGAGAGAAATGCCCCCTGGTAGGTTCTAATGTGCCTTGGGCGTTCATGCAAGGTGAGATAGCAACAATATTAGCTGGGGACGTTAAGGTAAAAAAGGAGAGAGACCCATAGGTGTGATCTATGGCTTCCCATAGAAACGTGAATTTTAGTCGAATATATACACGCGTGATTACTCAAAACGGACAAAAATAGTCGATGTACAGAGACGTTCTCCACCTCATGTCTGTTTTTTTTTAAACAAAGGAACATGTGATGTCATGTCGCCTAATGTTATGGAGGGTGTGTTGACGGGTAGTAGTGTTGTATTTGGGTGGCAGTGACGAGTTAAAGCACTAACTTTATAATCACTGCTGCAGTTTTATTCCCTCCAATTAATGCACTTCTCTCATTATAAAAAGGCCAGTTTCTACTCCCAATGAATATATGTCTGTAAAATTAAACTACTCATAGTGAATATCCAATAACAGGTTACATTGCCCTAACTCCTGTATTGGGTACGAATCAATATGGGGACTTTTTTTTCTTTCTTATTTTCTTTCATATCTTTAATTTTTTATGTTTTTTACAGCAAATATCTCTTTTCATCTTGTGATCGAAAATATTTTACTACGTGTTATTAATTTCTCTTCCAGTTTGCTTTGATGATGCACGGATGCTTAAAAAGGTAGAGCAAAATGCTGTACATGAACGTAAACTGTTTGTTTCTGTAGTAACAGAAGACTTGTAATGTGCCTTGGAGCTGAGTAAATTGTAATAAATTCCATTGATATTAACCCTTGGTGAAATGTCAGTTTATTTAACAAATTTAGACTGTTATAAAATTTGGGTCACCTGAGGTATAATGAATAATTCCTTTAGTTTTGTGTCCATCGGTATATTTCTCAACCATAGCATTTTAACAATTTACAATGTTATCCCTAACATAAGATTTGCTCTAATTGGAGATGACAACCTTGATATTAAGATCTGGTTTAAAAGTGTTTTATATTCAAATGTGTTTATTACGCACACACCTTGCTGCAAAGCCAAATTAACCATGTACTCAAATATATTTATATATATATATCAGATAATGCCATGTTTATTCATAACCTCTTTCAGTATGTCAAAGTAACATTGCTTTAATTCTACAGGGATGATCCCTGCTTAAATATTTTTCCATTTTAAATGAACATTGTAGTCATTTAGCAGACACACTTGTCCAGAGCAACTTACAGGAGGAATTAGGGTTAAGTTCCTTGCTCAAGGGCACATCGACAGACCCCCCTCCCAATTGAGTATCACTTAGTTGCATCTATCTGAATGGCAAATAGGTTCCTTGCATTGGATATGCCCACAATTTCAACGGCTATGCCTCTCGGCAAGACAAGAAAAAGAGGCCTCGACAAGTTGGCATTGAATGTCATGTTGCTCTCCTCCAGGTGCTTAAAGCAGTCAGCTGTTACGGCATGCTCTCACTAACGACAGCTCATCTTTCTGATGGTTGTAGTATTGGTGCATGCTCAAGCAGTACTACGATTTCCCCATGTTTACGCTGTGTGTGTGCTTCTGTCTGAAAATTCTTGCACATGCCTCCGTATAGCCAAATGGAAGGCATTCCTCGTTTACAATGCAGCAGGCAGGCGGTCACTGGACACGGTTCCTCACTGTTCCATTGGCCGGTGATAATATAGATATATAGCACGGTTGGTGCATGCCTGTTATGTAGCTGTGAGTCGAGCTTAATAGCCTAGCGCTGCTCTGGGTTATGGAGACAAATGGTCCTATGTACACACAGTCTGCAGCAGGCAGCATGGTTCCCAATCCCACGTGGCTCTGTGCCATGGAGCGCATAGAGCAGGTAGAGACTGGGAGGTCAGATAACCCCATAAATACCAACCAGGCTCAACTAGAGCCTTCTGTACGTGAGCTCGGGGAAGAGATTAAGACAATGGCTGCTATGTATGTCCCGGAAACATGCCACAAACTAGTATCCTTTTCCCAAGAGCACCAACCGATGTACATATACTGGTTAATGGAGGAGAAGAGCTTTGATAAGCCCGTTGAGGAGTATTTGGTAATGTGAAGGCAGCAGCCCAGATGTAGCCTAGGCCTAAACATTGGGCTGACGTGTCTGAGTTTAGATGGGGTCTGTCCTCCAGCCTGGGATTGTTGGAGGTGGCGGCCTTTGTACAGTATCATCCCTGCTCGTTGGTGGGTTATGAGATGGTTCTTTAGATAGAGAGGTGAGTAGGACTTTTCCTCAGAGACTGCTGTCTTCTATGTAATGCTCCGACCGACTGCCGTAGTTAGTTTTGAATACTCTGTTCTGGTTACCGTCCCAGTTTCAAAGTAGCATTTTTACTGCCTGGGGAATACTATGGTCAAATAATTGGTTGTATGCCAGAGGAAGACGAGGTTGTTAGTGTCGAGTTTCTCAAATTTGGTTCACACAAATTGGCTCATCAGTTCGAATAGAGAAAGCAGCTGTCTGAGTGAGTAAGCGACACCCCCCCCCCCCCTCCCCCGCCTTTTCTCCAAGTCTGACTTAAAAACATATCTCACACTCATTTTCTCACTCAATCTTTATTTTTTCATCTCCCAGACGGCATTATCCGACTATAGTATATCCAAAATAATCTCTCTATTTACCAACATGTGCACACACCCCCAACAAAAACAGGCCTATAGAAACCGTAGGCTGTGATTGAGGCATTGAATCGTAGCTACCCATCTAATGGTGCATTGCAGTGCCTCAGTTTCCATTGGCCTATCTATCCCAGGTGCTGTGAGGCAACAAAGCACCTGGTTTGCGATGGAAAATGTCTCTATTGTCATGCTAAAACTGAACAGAGCAGCCCTTCCATGGTTAAGGTGCCTTTGGCTGTCTCAATACTTTAGGTTTCAGGTTGCAGTGTGCATGCAAAGGAGGGAGCAGAGGCACCTACTCACTCAGACACCCCTCAGGGAAGGATCTCTCTCTCTCTCTCTCTCCCTCTCTTGCTCTCGACCTGTTTAGAATTCACAAGACTCCTCACTCGTTAGATTCAAATGCAGCCTCACACACACGCGCACACTCACGTCGTACCACCACCGCCTTCATTCTGAGTGCAAAACACTGTCTCTCTTCTCTCGTTCAGACCTCTGAATTACCTGAGGTAACGAACTCTAGCCTCTCGCCAGATTGCGTCTGGAATAGCTGATATATTGCGTGAAATCCCAGAATCGGTTTAGTTGATAAACACCTTCTATACCTAGGTTGTCTGGTGAAAAAATGATGACTGTGACCTGAAAAGGGACCACATTTTCTTCAGACATTTTTATGAAAGTGTCTATGTCTATGCCCTCCCTTTGCAACTTCTAAGAATTGCACTGATCACATATAATCGGCTCAGATACATGATTGAAAATATGGGCATTGTGAAAGTACGTCCGCGGCTGTTAGTGCCAAGCCGAACAGAGCGTGTGCAGTGTCATTGGTAGTAGGAGGAAGGCTGGTGTCGATGGCATTGCAGGGGGTTTCTGCTCCATCACATAGACCTAGGAGGGGAGGCCAAGCGAAAGAGGTCCTGCTGGTGCCACAGACAGACCCCTCTGTTCCACATTCACCAAATGTTGTGTCTATCCTCCAACTTAAGTGGTTGACTGATATCTCGGATGTCTTGAATGATGAATTGCATAATTTCTTGGAGTATTGTCCCATAGGGCGGCGCACAACTGGCCCGGCGTCCTCCAGTTAGGGTTTGGCCGGGGTAGGCCCTCATTGTAAATAAGAATTTGTTGTTAACTGACTTGCCTAGTTAAATAAATAAAATAAAAAACTGCAGAATGTATTTTTTTTTTACGAGGTTAAAGGGGGTTTTGTGTTATTGCCGTGCATAACCACTTAAACAGTTAATTCCAGCACCTCGTGACACATTTACCTCCAGAGAACAAACATATAACTGCTCATAACAGTAGCTACATGATTATGAATGTTTTTCCATTACAGTGTAGAAATATAATTCCAACCCCATTTCTCTCCTCAAACAAACCTAGTCTGGAGAGACCAGGCTTTCAGTGGACTGTTTCAGCTTACATTCTCAAATCACATCAGTACGTTTTCCTTCTGTTGGCCAGCCAGGGATGCCAGCCTGTCTCCCCCTCCTCCCATTCCCCCTTTCTCCCCAGCCAGGAAAAGTTTACAGCAGATGAAAATACCGCCTTCCCAAAGGTTACTCTGCAGTGCCACCGCTCTGCTGTTGCCATGGGTACCAGCCTTGTTCAAAACATCATTTATTCAGGAATGTGCTGCGGACACAAAGGGGGGAGGGAGGGAGAGAGACGACAGACTGGTGGTTAACCCTGCGTGCGCTGGAAGGACGATGTTTTCCCCTTACACAGATGATCTCTTTTTGGTTAATTTGTGTCCTGCTTCGATTCAATATTTGTTTTTTCGTTGCGTCGAATAAAATGTGGCCTGCTTTTGTAACTTTGCATTACTGGAGATAATACTACATTACCCGAATAGCAACAAAACAATGTACATGACATGCCTGGACGTATTTGGTGTATCAAAGTATTTGTAACATATAGCAGATTGTTTACAAATGCACAAAAATCGCAGGTCAGCTTTGAAATCCCAGTTTCCTTTATTCTCATAGAAACAAGCAAACCACTTTCATCTGGTCGAGACTCGAGCATGCTGTTTCTAGGGGGAGGGGAAGTGTGTGTGGGGAAAGGGTTTTGTTTTCCCTCCCAGTGTCTCAAAGCCCAGCCATTTATAGATGGTGATGTCAGCACTATCTTTCACAGCCCTGGGCCCCCTTAGCAGATAATGTATGCACTCAAACATTCCTCTCTGGCGAATGAGCTGCCGGGAGCTGCAGGCGTGTGCCTCCCTCCTGCCTCTGTGTGCGACGCACAGCCGCAGCGCAGAGAGGAATTTGATTTGCCCCTTTTCATTTTTTTTATGCACACTTATTTCCTCCTTCGTCCTCCCGCCTTATTTCTCAGAAAATAAAATAGAGCTGGAAAGGCTGAGGTAGTTTTTTTGTATTGTGATCTCTTTTTAGAGCGTCTTCGCTCAATTGATTTGATAGTTAGCTGGACAAATAAATCGATGTTGAATGTGTATTTTCTTTGTTTTTAATCACCTTTGAGGGCTGATCTGCAACGTCCTACTCATTTCACATATGCATTTAATCATATGTGTTGTTTCCACTGCTGCATTTTAATTTGAATATAATGTGTGTATACATGTCTGTCCAATTGTCCTCTTATCAAATTAATGTTTTAAATTGGTTGGCAGAGATGCTTTATTGTAAAAAAATATATATGTTTTTTAAAATGTCATTAATTGTCAAGTGCTGATACCCTTTGGAAAGAATTCCAAAACATTTGCTTTTCAAGGCCCTCCCTCCTGGAGATGCAGCCATTCGGAAGTTAAACGCCAAATCTTAGAGGGGACCCCCTGTTTAGTGGGGCACAAATAGAGGGGTGTTCTTTTTGGAGACACTGACCATAAGGTCACCAGTTTTCTCCTTTAGTTTCAGATGCTAGCACCTTCAGATTTGATTATTTTTTTCTCTCTGTCCCGGCTGAAGTTAGCTAGTCTTGTTATACTCCTTATTGCATAATTCCCAATTTCCTCCTCATGTTTTTATAGTCATCTGTAATTCTTCTCTCATGTTGAACGTGAGGAAGCTGGAGAAGGGAAGGAGTTAACTCCCCCCTCAACACTGGGTTAGTACTGCCCCTGCAGCCCCTGGCATGCAGGCTGGAGAAATGTAGCGCTTTCATTCTCTGCCTTGTTTACACCAGGATCTGGCAGCCATCTTAGGCTGCTGCCACAAGCAAGGGAAGGGGCGCTGAGCTGCGTGCTCCTCGTGTTTCTCCCCAGCCCTCCAAGAGCACAGAGTTCAGACGGCAGACTGCCATGAATATCAACTACTACTGGGGCCCACTGTTCTCTACAACATTCATCCCACAGATGAGAATGTTCTGTACATTCATCCCTCACGGATACAATGCTATATCTGCCTTTTTCCTGCACGCTCCCTTTCCCTCTAAGCTTCTGTTTGATATTTTGCGTTGTTTGTATTCTTTTTCTCCACACAGGTTTCTTGGAATATAAAGGCTCTCCTTTTTGTCTTTTGTTAATTCATATTTAGAAAGGCCTGACTGATCGCACATGCTCCGGGGGAGTCATTCGACTGTGTATCAGATAGAACATGCTCCGAGGGAGTCATTCGGCTGTGTATATCAGATAGCACATGCTCTGGGGGAGTCAGTCGACTGTGTATCAGAACATGCTCTGGGGGAGTCAGTCGACTGTGTGTCAGGGCATCCTTTGTCTCGGGCCTTGACTGGTCTAACATTGTGATAACAACCACATCATGAAAATAGTTAACATGAAGAGCACAGCATTCCCTTGGTTAAGATAACTTTACTCTGTCATTGGGAATGAAAGACACTCAACTCAAATCAAATGTTATATGTCACATGCACCAAATACAACAGGCGTAGACTTTACCATGAAATGCTTACTTGCGAGCACTTTCCCAACAATGCAGAGTTAATAAATAAGACAAATAAGCACAATAAAAAAGGAAATACTTACACAATAAAATAACATTAGCAAGGCTATATACAAGGAGTACCGGTACCGTGTCAATGTAATTGAGGTAATACTGCATGTACATGTAGGTAGGGGTGAAATTGACTAGGCAATCGGGATAGTGTGTGTTGGAGTGTCAGTGTAGTATGTGTGAGTGTGTGGCTAGAGTCCAGCGAGTGTACATAGAGCCTGTGAAAGAGAGAAAGTGCAACAAAAATGGGGGGTCAATGCAAATAGTCTGGGTGGCCATTTGATGAACTGTTTAGCAGTCTCATGGCTTGGAGGTAGAAGCTGTTCAGGTGCCTTTTGGTCCATACTTGGTACTCCAGTACCGCTTGCTGTGCAGAGGGATCAGTCTATGACTTGGGTGGCTGGAGTCTTTGACAATTTTTAGGGACTTCTTCTGACACCGCCTGGTATAGAGTTCCAGGATGGCAGGGAGCTCAGCCCCAGTGATGTACTGGGCCGTATACGCACTACCATATGTAGCGCCTCACAGTCGAATGCCAAGCAGTTGCCATACCAAGCGGTGATGAAACCAGTCAAGAGCCTCTCAATGGTGCAGCTGTAGAACTTTTTGACGATCTGGGGACCCATGCCAAATCTTTTCAGCCTCCTCAGGGGGAAAAGGAATTGTTGTGCCCTCTTCACGACTGTGTTTGTGTGTTTGGACCATGATAGGTCCTTAGTGATGTGGACACTGAGGAACTTGAAGCTCTCAAACCGCTCCACTACAACCCCGTCGATGTGAATGGGGGTGTGCTCGGCCCTCCGTATCATCTCCTTTGTCTGAGTCATGTGTTTCAAGTCATTTAACATATAACTGCAACAAGCGATAGGATAACTAGGATGTAGCCGTGGCCTAGTTTTTACATCAAGTAGGTCTGTAGGCCGACATGTCACCACACTATTCAATTGTTTTCCATTGGCAACAACCGCTGATGAGAGGAAGCTAACAGCCTTGTGTCCTCTCAGCCATGGCAGAATTTCCATATCTAAGGCCAAGCCTCAACGGCTCTCTGTTGACATTTGGAATCCTCTCTCTGAGGAGTTTACTCTGACACTCTCCTGATCTTTCCCTCTAACCGTTTGCTGTGAATTATCAATGGAGGACGACTCCTTGTGGGGAAAAAAAAAGCTTTCTGAGGGGAACAACAACCCCCAACGCAATCCACACTGACTGACCGCCTTTCATTCAGCTCTGTCCAGTTCACTGGTTTTGTCTTGTAAATTACAACAGTGTGAGACTTCTTTCCCTAGCCCAAACAAACAGCATGTCATAGAAAGTGTCGGTGTAGTGTTTCCAAAACATCACACAGAGAAAATGAATTGGCGATTACATGACATTATTCCTACATTATACTTCCAACCCACAACAGCCAGCCTACATCACCTTCATTTCCAGTGTGATAAGTACTTTTACAGACCGTGGGGGATGAGGATCTGTGGACATGTTGCCAGATTCTATTGACACTTTCCAGCTCTATCCGAGCCAATAGGCTATGAGACCCCACACAGTGTGTGTGTGTTTGGTGTGCTGTAGTACAGCTGCAGTCACCTCCCTCCGAGTCCCTTCATCATCTCGTCACCTGGGTCAAGTGTGGATTGTTCCGTCTCTCTCCAAACATCTGTTGTGTGAATGAGGCTGTGATGGCTGATGGTAATTGAGGTGCTATAGCTAGCTGCCTGTCTTGTCTATCTACTGTCAAACAGCAGACGTGGCAGACTTCCTCTCGCACTTCCTCATACAGCTGACAAAAGTCTTTGAAAATGATAGTTTCAATGATCCTTGTTGGGTTTCTGGCATGAACAAATAAATACCGCTACTTTCCATTGAATTTAGTTTAGAAATACGCTGTGAATACTTTTCAGAGAAAGTAGCCTTTTCACATTCAGACCTTATTTCTTGATGTAATACACTACATAGAAATGTGTCTTGCAGAATGGTGTAGTTTGGGGCTGGCTGCTATGGGGGTAACAGCATTGGGCTCTAAGCACAGTTTGGGGCTGACTGGTACATTATGTATTCAGAGAGAGTGTCAATGCATTCAAGCAGCAGTAGAGTCTCGGATGGCCTGGGCTGTCCCCTCAGTGGCAAAAACACATGTTCTTTTATATGAGAGACAAAGAGCCATACCTTCCCTGTCCAGCTAATAAAGACAGTAGCCTGCTCTGTTTTGCAGCAGTCAGCGGCATCGTGTTGCTGCCTGAGCCCCACTCCTTTCCCCTTTCGCTCCGCTAGCTACATACTATTGAAATTTGATGGTTGGTGGTTTCGCACAAATGAGCTGCAACGTTCCCTAGAGGTCAACATACAGCATGCCGCTATATGCTGATCTGATTCTGTACCTTTTTGGTACTGGAAAACAGATCTGCTAATAAATTAAATATGTACATTGTAAATAGTAATTTCATGCATGGTGATGTGCTGTATGACATGATGTAGGAGAATAACTGTATTATGTACTCATAATGATATTTTGTGAGTGATGGAAGTGCCAGTTGACATCTATCACAAGGAATACTTGGCAGTAAGGTGTATAACTAGTTACCTAACTGCCAAGTAATAGCATCTGTGTATGGCATGTAGTTATTTTGATTGCAAGGGGGGGATTACTTTTCAAGCAGCATGCCATTATTGAATTCCATTTCCTGATTGAAAGCATTAAGGTATTATTTCAAATGTTTTATACACACGCACTATTATAAATCAAGACGAAGGGTAGCTCTAGCCTCCTCCCTTCCTCCTGCAGTAACCCCCTAGCTACCTGCGGTAAAGGGAATAGAACATCGTCTCTGTCATGAACTGTTGTGCACTAACCGAGCCACCGCACCGCTTCCACCAGATGCCTGTTACCATGGCGACAGAGCCATCGGGTGATGCTGATTGGATGGCGTGGAGGTGTTTTTTTTTGTTGTTTGTTTTTTTACGTCAATTCTCTCCAAAGGATTGTGTTTTTCTACTGGCGCTTTTCTCCCTCCAGAATGAATTTGAATGACAAGGTGAATGATAGTCTGCTGCATCCTGTGAGCTCTGCTATCTTTCGGATTAATTTAAAAACCTGATTACTACAGCACCTGATTATAATGGGGGGGGGGACGTTTTGTGATGGATTCTGAATATGAAAAATGACTTGTTTTTGTGTGCTGCCCCAGCCTGTAACTGAAAGACATGATAACGGAGCCAGGTAGTGGGTATGTTCCATTATGCGATGGGAGGCCTATTTTTGTCATATGAATGGATAGGTCTCAATGCATAGCACATCTGACCTGACCAGTTCTCTACTCCAGTTGAGAAAGGATGAATGTGTTTCAGCGCTACCCAGGTGTAAAAGACATTACAGAAACTCAGCCAGAACGACGCTAAATGAACATGGCGCTTTCCTGGTTTACAACAAGGAAACGAGTGCTTGTGTCCTAAATAGCACCCTATTCCCTATATAGTGCCTATGGGGCATGGTCAGAAGTAGTGCACTATAAAGGGAGCCGTGCGTCATTTGGGAAGCAGACAAGATTTGTCTTGGTTAGTTAATTCCTGAGGTAAAATAGTAATTGCTCATCTGAGGTTATGTTTCAGATTCATGAGGCTCATTCATCTCTAAAATGCTACCAGCCAGTGTACTACGTGTTAATACATTCCCTCACAGCGGCCAACACAGAACTGCCTATGTACACTGCCAGGAGGACTCCTACAGGCCATTCCACGGTAGTGCGTCCACTGTCCAGCCACATGACGCATCCAGCCAGTGTGCTGCAGCCTCCCTGCCTGTCTGTCGTCTGTACTGCCTCCCCCTCCAGTGTGATTAATGGAGCTCTGTTCATCCCCCTGCCCCCCCCCCTCTCTCCTCTCACCCCTCTCTGGACCACTGCTCACCCCCCACAGCCTGCGCTCTGTTTACCTGAAGACAGTGGATACACTTAGTCTCTGGTATTTCTAGGCAACAGACATTTCCAAGTTTCAAGCCTCTGGTATAAGAGAGCGTTTGTGGTATCCCTGCTGTATTCTCTCCAAACTGCTTTGTCCATCATACCCCGTGTCTCTTTGGAAACCACTGCAGAATACTGATTGTCAGTCCCAAAAGTAAATAGTTGCTATCTTACAGCACTACGGCCTACTGTCTGACCGTGTGTGTGTGTGTGTGTGTGTGTGTGTGTGTGTGTGTGTGTGTGCCCAGTTCTGTCTGTTCTACCAGTCATGTTAACAGAGCTGTGTTTCAGGCTAATTCTGGCGCAATGTTGCAGGGGAGACCGGAGCAGTCCGCCAAACATGGCCTGAACAGGGCCGGTCTGTTGGGTTTGTTTGGTTAACAGCCTCTTGGGTTACCCAAGCGGAGAGAGGACTCAGGCACGACTTTCTATTAGGTGTGTTATGATGATGGGTGAGGTTGTGGAGTATCATATAATACCTTAGTTTGTAGCCATGGTGGCTGGGTCACAAGAGAAAGAAAGAACAGAAGGATAGATGGATGTCTGGTTGCCGCTGGTTCTACTGCTGCGGCTCGTTCCGGTCTGCTATGCCTTCAGCCTCAGTCAGTCAATGGGAAGACTGCTCTGGTGTCCTCTGCACCGCTTCTCTCCGTCTCTGCTCTGTTCTCTGCGCGGGGGGGGGGGACGAGCAGCCAGCCAATGTCATTTTGATGTGACGAGCAGAGATGACACGGGCAGAAATAGCCCCCCGCTTACTCATTTAGCCGCTTGGTCCCAGTCTGCCCCAAACCCACTTKGCWGTTWAYGTCTCCTYAGCCAATCACAGCCAGCTCTGTTGCTAGGTAATGGCTCCATGGCCTCGCCATCGAGCTATGCTAATATGCTGTTGCTGCCACTGCTGAATCCCCTCTGTGATGTTGAAGACTAGGTGATGCCTCTTACATGGAAAATAGTGTTTGTCTCTGAGAGGGGAGGAGAGGAAATTGAAATGCAGGAGAGAGGAGGACATGTTGAGGTGGAGAAAAACAAGGAGGGGACTGCCATGACGGGAGGGATAGACGGACAGAAAATGGAATCGGGAGGAGGTGGCAAAAACAGACCTTTTCGTCCCCTACGGTTCACGTCCACTGAATGAATCACCACAGCACTTGATGATATAGGACCAACACTTTTGGATAGATGGGTGGGTGTATTTCACCAGCCTGGCAGTGGAGGCCAGGGCACAGGGCTATAAAGACAGAGAGACTCACTGTGGTGTGAAGACATTCATTGAGGAGTGTGTGTTTTTCCATTCTGCAGTAGATATGATGTATTTAAGAGCGTCTCTGGCTCTGCAGTACTCAGGCCTGTGTTCAGTTCCACTCCCTGTAATGTGTAGTATAACTCTGCCTGCCTGCCATACCCGGCAAGTCACAGTCCCATTCCCAGACAGCCTGTTAAATACAGCGGGTCCTTTGACAAGCAGGCAGGCCTCTCACTCACTATATTAGGCCGTCCCTCCCTGCCTGCTTGCCCCATTAAACTGATCTGCAGCTATTAAATCAGCTTGTACTGTTCTGTTCATAGCCAAAACACATGGCTACGGCGTCCCTTACTATGGGCAGATCTGGAAGCTGTTAGGATTTTACTCGTTAGAAATTCTGCAATGCTGTATGTTAAGGGTTAATGTATTGAACTATTTTAAGCAGTTGGAATTGCAAATACACAATTGTCCTTTTGTCTAGCTAACTCTTTGCGCCATATTATTGCAGTTAGTTAGATTAGACACAATGGCCTTGCACACCCTCCTTGGTTGTGGTAATACGCACATGGCTTTATGTGTAGTGCTAAAACATACTCATCACTGTTACCGAGGAGTATTCATTTACAATATTGATACATTGAATTGGGGACAGAGGACTTGGAGAGGGAGGGATGGTTGTTGATAGTCTGTTAGTAGTCCAAGGACTCAGCAGCACTATGTGGACGGATGGAATGGGTTCAAATTCCGAGATGCGGCATGCGATAAGAAGCCCCATTATGATGCGTTCCATGAGTGTGTTTATATTTAGGAGGAAGAAGGAGCCTGTTATGCCCGCTGCATAATTCCAGCCTCTTTATCCAGCAGCACAGCATAATGCTTAGTTGGGACTTGGGAGAGACGAACTAAATCCACATTTTCTATGATTAAGTAGCAGCCTGCCTGCCAGCCACCAGAATAAATACGCCCCCGAAAAACACTCCAAGACAAACATAAATATGTATGGCCGGCATCCATCTGTCCGCATGCTCCCATTTGTTATATAAAAAGGACCTATACAGTCATAAAAAATGCTTGAGCTATATATTAACACAGATAAATATGAATGAGGAATGCGTCTATTGGGAGGACTGACGGACGGATGCGCTTTAATAACAAGCGTGTGTGTGTGGGTGGGTGGGTTGTGTGTGCTGTGAGCTGCTGAGCGCTGGGCTAGGATGAGGGGAGGGCTGTGTGGCCAGAACACAGTAGTGAGTAGAATACTAATTCATCCATATACCTTTTTGGAGCCAGGGAGAGTCTTTCTCTCCCTGGCTCCTTGGACCCACCCAGCTTCTCTCTCTCTCTCTCTCATTCAGGCTTGTTTCTACGTTGAACGAAAATATTACCACAACATGTAAAGTGTTGTTCCCATGTTTCATGAGCTGAAATCAAAGATCCCAGAAATGTTCCACAAGCACAACAAGCTTATTTCTCTCAAATTGTGTGCACACATCTGTTTACATTCCTGTTAGTGCGCATTTCTCCTTTGCCAAGATAATCCATCCATCTGACAGGTGTTAAACAGCATGATCATTACACAGGTGCACCTTGTGCTGGGGACAATAAAAGGCCACACTAAAATTTGCAGTTTGATCACACAGCACAATGCTGCAGTTTTGAGGGAGCATGCAAATTGGCATGCTGACTGCAGGAATGTCTACCAGAGTGGTAGCCAGAGAATTTAATGTTAATTTCTCTACCATAAACCGCCTCCAACGTCGTTTTGGAGAATTTGGCAGTACGTCCAACCGGCCTCACAACCGCAGACCACGTGTAACCACGCCAGCCCAGGGCCTCCACATCCGACTTCTTCACCTGCGGGATGGTCTGGACCAGCCACCCGGACAGCTGATCAAACTGAGGAGTATTTCCATCTGTAAAAAAGCCTTTTTATGGGGAAAAACTCATTCCGATTGGCTGGGCCTGGCTCCCCACCCATGGCTGCACTCCTGCCCAGTCGAGTGAAATCCATAGATTAGGGCCTAATGAATTTATTTAAATTGACTGATTTCCTTATGTGAACTGTAACTCAGTAAAATCGTTGAAATTGTTGCATGTTGCGTTTTATATTTTTGTTCATTGTGTATATAAAACCACCAGGCAAGATGCATGTTTTGTGCTTTGAAATGTGTTTGTGTCATCTCACTAGATTAATGGATGACTACTGTTCAGCGCTGTTTTTGTCATGAATTACTTAGAAAAATAGCAGAATTATGATGGCTGCACCGATTGAACAGGGTTTCTGTGGGTTGTTAGTGTGTGTGTGTACGTGCGCGCGTGTCTCCTCGGTATGAAGCAGCAGACGAGAGATCCCACATGCTGCGTTGTTCCCCTGGGATACAGTTGCTATGTTGAGCATCCTTAATTCATACAGTGACCTTGACCACCTTGATAGCAACATTGATTTTACTTCCTCCCTTTTCATCGTTATCATGAAAATTCAGTCAATTCTGCCTTGTTCAGGACCCTGAAGGTCCAACACATCACTGACATATTCAGGGAAATTGCTTTTAAATTACATTGAGAAGGGGCTTCTCAGCAACCCCTACTTTTATCAGTGCATGGAAAGAAATGACTATAACCATTCATGATATCCAATTTCACTTTGCCCAGAGCTCTGGGGTTGAATGAAATGTGGTTGAACGTGTGTGTGGTCAAAGTATGGTATTTTCAGTTCAGACTCCACTGAAAATAATTGGCTAAACCAAATCCAGGCTTTTGATGTCATATAAAGCGGAAACGTTGAATGGTTGTGACTACAAAGCCGGGTCGGCATCAGGCTACAATAGGATGAGCAAGGCTTCACCACCTGTGTGTGAGTGAATGGGCTTGTGGAAAGCAGAATCGTTTTCACCAACATCTTATGCAAGAAAGTGCTCGTGACTCCGTGGTCGAGCAACTGCTCGCTCCTTGAGTGCATGCAGCAGGAGAGGGAGAAAGATTACATTTACATTTACATTTAAGTCATTTAGCAGACGCTCTTATCCAGAGCGACTTACAAATTGGTGCATTCACCTTATGATATCCAGTGGAACAACCACTTTACAATAGTGCATCTAACTCTTTTAAGGGGGGGGGGTTTAAAGGATTACTTTATCCTATCCTAAGTATTCCTTAAAGAGGTGGGGTTTCAGGTGTCTCCGGAAGGTGTGGATTGACTCCGCTGACCTGGCGTCGTGAGGGAGTTTGTTCCACCATTGGGGTGCCAGAGCAGCGAACGATTTTGACTGGCTGAGCGGGAACTGTACTTCCTCAGAGGTAGGGAGGCGAGCAGGCCAGAGGTGGATGAACGCAGTGCCCTTGTTTGGGTGTAGGGCCTGACAGAGCCTGAAGGTACGGAGGTGCCGTTTCCCTCACAGCTCCGTAGGCAAGCACCATGGTCTTGTAGCGGATGCGAGCTCAACTGGTAAGCCAGTGGAGAGAGCGGAGGAGCGGGGGTGACGTGAGAGAACTTGGAAGGTTGAACACCAGACGGGCTGCGCGTTCTGGTTGAGTTGTAGGGTTTTAATGCACAGGCAGGGAGCCCAGCCAACAGCGAGTTGCAGTAATCCAGACGGGAGATGACAAGTGCCTGGATTAGGACCTGCGCCGCTTCCTGTGTGAGGCAGGGTCGTACTCTGCGAATGTTGTAGAGCATGAACCTACAGGAACGGGTCACCGCCTTGATGTTAGTGAGAACGACAGGGGTGTTGTCCAGATCACGCCAAGGTTCTTAGCACTCTGGGAGGAGGACACATGGAGTGTCAACCGTGATGGCGAGATCATGGAACGGGCAGCCTTCCCCGGGAGAAGAGCAGCTCCGTCTTGCCGAGGTTCAGCTTGAGGTGGTGATCCGTCATCCACACTGATATGTCTGCCAGACTGCAGAGATGCGATTCGCCACCATGTAAATAGGACTGATGACTCCAGTATCAAACGGATTAAACTCAAGACAAAGGAGATATGTTGGGACTAAAGGAAAAAGAGGCCGAGCACGCCCCCATTCTTATCGACGGGCTGTATTGGAGCAGTTGAGAGCTTCAAGTTCCTTGGCGTACACATCAACAACAAACTAACATGTGGTCAAGCACACCAAGACAGTCGTGAAGAGGGCAGGACAAAACCTATTCTCCCTCGGGAAACTGAAAAGATTTGGCATGGGTCCTCAGATCCTCAAAAGATTTTACAGCTGCACCATTGAGAGCATTCTGACTGGTTGCATCACTGCCTGGTATGGCAACTGCACGGCCTCCGACCGCAAGGCACTACAGAGGGTAGTGCGTACGGCCCAGTACATCACTGGGGCCAAGCTTCCTGCAATCCAGGACCTCTATACCGGGCGGTGTCAAAGGAAGGCCCTAAAAATTGTTAAAGACTCCAGCCACCCTAGTCATAGACTACATAATTATCTCAAATACCTCGACACCGGTGCCCACGCACATTGACTCTGTACCGGTACCCCCTGTATATAGCCCCGCTATTGTTATTTACCGCTGCTCTTTAATTATTTGTTTTTCTTATCTCTTACTTTTTAAACTTATTTTTTAGGTATTTTCTTAAAACTGCATCGTTGGTTAAGGGCTTGTAAGTAAGCATTTCACTGTGAGGTTACACCTGTTGTATTTGGCACATGTGACAAATCTGATTTGATTTATATAAACGGATATTACACTCCCGGAGTTGTGTATCGCTTTTAACAAACCAAACAAATTCCGTTATAGAAGGTCAAGTAAAAACCCAAACCGGTATATTGTAGAATACGATATACCGGAAGGCCCTAGGTCCCTAGCCAGTAATCGGGGAATCAGTTGCCCAGAGCTCTGGGGTTGAATAAAATGTGTTTGATGAATGTTTGTGTGATCAAAGTATGTTATTCATAGTCCAGGCTCCAGATATCACAGCACAATTTGGGTAAACTAAACCCAGGGCTTTTTTTATGTAAAAATGAAACAGATGTTGGATGGTTTTGACTACAAAGGCATTGGCCAATGCAAACAATTAAGGTTCAACAGGCTGAGTTACACCAATGACGCCACCCTAGAGGGAACAACATTGAGCCGGAGGAGTGGCTGGTGTTCCTAGAATAGCTGCCGGGGCATCAGGTGATCAACGTAAACTATGGAGATGAGGTCACATCTGGTAGATTTGATTTATTTGGACATAGAGGGGCTGGAATTCAAACATGTGCTGCTTGATGATAACGTTTCAATGAGATTGGGGGGCGTTTTGGGGAGTGCTGGTGCTATGGCAGCCAAGGTAGAGGAATGGGGATATGACTGCCCTGGATGGTGGATGGTGCAGCTTGCCAACAGGGAAAGACACACGTGAAAACACCAGAGCAGAGAGGGTGGAGGGTGAGACCACTACCATCAGGCTCCCTGATACGCCTCTGATATTGATAAGATAATAGCAGCTATTCTGGTGGTGGTGGGCGTAATGACCGCATGTTGAAGGCAGGATGAGGATGGATTTAGGAAGAGGCCAAAAGAATCCCAATGTTCAAGGGGGCGGGGTGCGGTGGAGGATCACACGTAGAACTCACAAAGACAGATGTTTTAAGAGCTAACCTACCGGATGTATTATATTATGTTATGAATCATTTCAGCTTTTTCTCTATGTGGTTCATTCATCATTTTTTGAAGTCACTGGTTTGTCAAAGACATCCCCCTCACACCCACTCTACGTGTCATAGTTCCATCTATAAATACTCTATCTGGCTTACGAATGGGATATGAATTGTCTCGACACCTCTCCTTTGCACTCACAAAGAGAGAGACGTTTGAAACTGTCCCCATGGCGACGAGTCCTCGTTCTACCTTTTTTCAGAGGAAGGGAAAGCAGTGGGAAGTCTCTCCTTCACATCTGGCACGGTCCTCTCTCCATCAACAACCCATTATTTTTCAGCCCTTTTAGTTGAAGGTATCTTCTCCTCCTTTGTCCACCAGATACCACTTTAAGTGTGTGTGTGTGTGTGTGTGTGTGTGTGTGTGTGTGTGTGTGTGTTTGCCTGCCTGCCTGCCAGGAGAGAAGGGCTAGCTAGAGAAACGGGCTGTGCTCAGTACAATACAGAACGGTCTTACCTCCTTACCAGAGAGAAAGACAATGTATGACCATGAGGTGAAATTTAAGAAGCTGCTGACAGTAATCAAGTAGCTCCGTTAGTACTGAGACGTGGCGAAGGACTGACCAAGACCTCTAGCTTCAACCCAACATGATGTGTTGTATAACAAGACAGAAATGTAATATAGATCTTGTTCTCATATCAAAAAAAAAAACGTATCAAGATATAGATTTCCTGTCAACGTGGCATCATTTCTTCACCTCCATAATGATTTTATGATCAGGTTTTACACACATGCACACATGCATGGCTGCACGCACACCTGTCAACAGCTTGTAGGAAAAAGTGGTGTCTGAAATAACACCCTATTCAAAAGTAGTGCACTAACCGTTTCAGGGTGCCGTTTCAGACGTTGCCTGAGTGAGTTGAACAATCTGTTCTAGTTGAACGCATTTCCCATGGAAGGGGAGAGGGAGAGAGTAGACATTTGCATATGGTGACCTCTAACAGGACGTTTTGTCTCAGAGTCCCTGTATCTCCACCCTAATCAATTTGAGCAAGATCAAAAAGGCTGGCATCAACAAGGCACTCTCGCTCTTCAAATGGATTAGCTCATTTTGAGGCGTCTTAAGGCTGATTGAAAACATCTTACTGAGTGGGATACATCAGCGCTACCAGACACACAGCATGACATTCTGCCTTAATGTTTATTTATTGGAAGAGAACAGAACGCCCCCGAAAGGGAAATGAAGGAACCAATGCTACTTTTTCTTTCTGTCTGGGTCTCCCTCAGAGGGCAGGACTGAGGGCAGAACAGACACATCGTTGTGTGATTGCAGTGGTGATTTTAGCATGTAAAAATGTATTTATGCATGCCAGCAAAGCCACTACACAACAACACTAAACAATACGCTATTTGCACTTTAACGGTGCCCACTAACTGTTAGGGCCTACATAAAGGTGTCCCAACAGCAGAGCTTTCTATTCAGCACCATGGAGTGAATTCTTACCTCTGCTACACCTGGTTATCAGCGGAGCCTTGTCTGGCTGCGAAACAGTTCATTCAGCCTCATTTACTGCCTGATATGGCTGACTTGCTTAAACAAATGTGGTTTCTACTGACATTTCAGATGTACAAACTATGGCATAAGGGGACGACGAGCGGATAAGGGGCAATCCGTAATTTCGATGAAGACATTAATGAGCGAGGTAGGACGGACGTAGTCAATATAACTTTGTTCAGAACTTTTGAAATGGACAGCGACAGAATTCAGAACGTGGGCCGTTCTTGCAGTATTCTCCCTGTACACCAAGTCAGAGCCATAGGATAAATAAAGGTGGCATATAAGCAGACAATGAATGCTCTTACATTATTCAATGATTACATTTCTCTAAAACAGGCTATGGGCTACATGTGCACCACCAAGTCAGAACAGTAGGCTAAGTTTTGAGGGGGAAAGGGACCACATAATTAGGGTGAGGCACATGGGCTACTAACAGCTTACTACACAACATACACTTAGTATTACTTTCTTAGCTACAGTATACATATTTCCCTGGCATATTACATCATTTTATGAAGCAGCATACAAGACATATTTGGACTCATCTTGTTGTGCTGTACTCACTTGAAAATGGAAGGTTGCGCGGCGGTCCTTGTGGGCAAATTTTGTCTTTTGTCATCAAAGTCTGGCATTTTCTGGATTGGTGGAACTCGGAAAGAAACAAGGTCGATCATGACGTCAATGATCTTCATGTCTTAGCTCTAGAAAGAGGCCCGAGTTCTCGACTTGGAATTCCTAGTTGGATGACCATTCAAAACGTATTTTCCCAGTAGGAGCTCGTTTTTTTCCCCGAGGTCCCAGTTGTCTTGAACTCACTGAAGTCTGAGATTTCCCAGTTCCGAGCTTCTAGTTGTTTTGAACGCAGCAGAAGTCATGCTGGATTGACAGCATGGCCAATGTATTCAACCTTTTCTGGCCCATGGCATGTGAATGTTTATCCTTTTAAGCTTGTAAAAGAGACCCTTAAACCCAGACTTGGACCATACACCCACTCCACTAAATAGCAGGCTAGTAATTGCTTTGCAACACTTGCAGTTAGCCACTGATTCCTTCCAAACCACTCATTATTGAATTTGCGATTCCCAGCTTGTTGTGTAATGTTCATGTCCAAAGTGCAAATGAGAACTGATATGTTTTATCTATAATTTCTCTTCATATGACAAGGATTGAAAAGGATGACTGTAGATTGTCGATGTGATTCATGACGTTGACTTCTTGTCTAGCTTGCTAGCTAAGATTTTGAAAGTATGATGTTGACATGATCAGTCCAATCAAAGCTACGGTAGATATAACGTGTTTTGACTTCATTTTATATGTGGTCAATGACCTTGAGCCTTCTTGGATGGGCACTTCTAATGTAACTCTATGGCAGCACCCAAGGGGCTTGAATTTTCGAACTCTCCCTGTAGATTTTGTGGTGACGTAGTGTCCCCATGAGTGACAGAACAATGAGCCAATCACGGCACAACTAGAGAACATTACCAACCCCTACGCTCCGTATTTTTCCACTGACTGCCCCACCACCACAGAAAGCACTGAGCTAGGCTGAAACACCTGCATTTTGGAGCTGCCTTACTCAAGAAAGCAAAAAAATACCATGTTTGTATTTAGCTTTATTAGCTCAATGATTATTAGATTTTTTTTACATTGTTTGCAAACTGATATGTGACCATTATTAATGCCAAAATAACACCCTGAATGACGGGTTGCCACTGTGAAGATTGACATTTACACCATGTTCCATGTTAGTCCATGGATCTGATCCCTTTGAAGTTTACCTTGTATCATTTATGCATACATTTTCCTCAGTTGCTTACATAAATGTCAATGTGTATCATATTCCCGCCCAGCACTAAAAAAACTGAATACATTATTACTTGTTTTTGTAAACCCCACACAGCTGATCTGACTTGCATGGTTCTACCGCCGTAGAGGACTTAGTATACTGAGTAGAGATGCTGCCGTCCTAGCAATACTTCTCTGTTTTATCCTGGACGCTAGGATTACAATCTCCTGGAATGGATTGGAATGTCAAGTACACAATACCTGTCACTGCTACGCATCCAGAGTAAATCCTGTCCCTTGTCAGTTTGAGTCAGAACATTCCTAATCTGTAAGATTCTTTGAGATGTGTCAAAAAAAATCTTCCCCTCCCTACAGAATGAAGTTGCGAGTGCAGGGCCAGTGGCCTGGGTATTGTATAAGGCAGTACTGTGAAGATTCCAGGGTTGCTAGACGTGTGCTGCAGAGATGCGTGCTGCAGAGACGCGTGGTGCAGAGCCCTTTTCTGCTCCAAAAGTTGACATGGCAGCCCTCCGTTCTGTTAAATTCAGTTGCCTCCTGAATTATTGGCACCCTGAGTAAATATGAACAAAAAAATCTGTGAAAAAATGCCATTGTTTATCAGCTTGATCTTACACTCAAAATATGATATGAGTCTAAACTTTTATTTTGTTTAAATTGTTCAAAGAACATTTAGTACTTTGTGAACCCCTCCCTTTGCCAAGATAACAACTCTGAGTCGTCTCCTATGTTTGATGAGGTGGGAAAACACATAGGAAGGGATTTTGCACCATTCCTTCATACAGAAACTGTCCTGATCCGTCAGAGTCCTTTGTCCTCACTTGTGGACTCTCCTCTTCAGTTCACCCCGCAGGTTTTCAATGGGGTTTAGGTCAGGGGACTGGGATGGCCTGAAAAAGCTTGAATCTATGGTTAGTGAACCATTTTCGTGTGGATCTAGAGGGATGCTTTGGATCATTGTCCTGCTGGAATATCCAACGACGACCCAGTTTTAGCATCTTGGCAGAGGCATACAGGTTTTGGCCTAAAATCTCCTAGTACTTGATGGAGTCCATGATGACATGTATCTTAACAATGTTACCAGTGCCTTTGGAAGTAAAACAGCCCCACAACATTACAGATCCATCACCGTACTTCACAGTGGGGATTAGATTATTTTCTGCATGACCATGGCTCTTTTCATGCCAAACCCACCTCTGGTGTTTGTTTCCAAAAAGCTCTATTTTAATCTCATCAGAACATAGAACCTGATTCCAATCAAAGTTCCATGGACATTTAGCCAACTCCAGCTGCTTACATTTGTGTTTTGGTGACAGCAGAGGCTTTCTTCTGGCAACCCTTCCAAATAACTTGTTGGCTTGGAGTTGGCGTCTAATTGTAGTTTTGGAGACTCGGTGACCCCAAGATGTAACCAACTTCTGCAATTCTCTAACTGTGATCCCTGGAGATTTTTAATGCGACTTGAGCCATCCTTCTTACTGTGCGTGGGGGCAAAATACACCTGCCTCCTCTTCCAGGCAGGTTCATCACAGCTCTAGTTGTTTTATATTTCTTAATTATTGCCCTAATAGTGGATATGGGTATTTTCAGGAGTATAGCTATCTTTTTATAGCCACTGCCTGATTTATGAAGGTCGTCAACCTTTTGTCTCATTTCATTTGTGTGTTCTCTGGCCTATCCCATGTTGATGGATGACTAAGGGAGTTTAGCCTGGGTATCACCTCATATTTATACCCCAGAGAAACAAGAGGCCATGGATGACCACTTAAGAATTCCCAAAGACTCAATTCGATTTTGTTAATAAGAATTTCAATAATTGTGACACGCATTTTTTAGAATAAAACAAATATTTATTGATGACTTATTGTTTTATTGTAGATAAAAAAATTACAAAAAATACAAATTAAAGGTTAGATTCATATGATATTTTGATTGTAAAATCAAGCTGATAAACAACAATGACATTTTTTAACAGCCTTTTTTGTTCATATTTCCCAAGTTGCCAATAGTTCAGGAGGGAACTGTAAATAAGTACACACGCACCCTGCACAGAGGATGGGCGCTGCCTCTGCCTCTCAATGGTGACCTTTGCGTTGCGAGCATGGCTCAGGGGGAGCCATACATGTAAGCTAGCCTCTCTCGCATCTTCTCTCGTTTCCTCCTTCCCTCTGTGGGATACACTACATTAAAATGTGTAGGCCTCAGTGTTCTCTCTCTCCATTCCTTTTGTTTTGTACATTATTTTGTTTTTACAAAAGTAGTGCACAGGGCCTTTACTTGTTCTGTATTAAAGTACAGCTATATCCGTCTGCAGCGCGGGCAAAAAAATAAAATCTAACTACTTCCAGAAGCGTCAAGAAAATGTCCATCGCCTGCTGTGAAACCTTAGAAATTAAGGATATTTTTTTTTTTTTGCGACATGACAAGACAAAAGAATCTAGAGGATCGTTGTGATTTCAATGGCGGTACTTTTGTGTGACAGTTTTGGCAATTCACAGTAGGTGGTTCTGTTCCTGCCTGTAGAACCCGATAGGGAAAATTATAACAGTCTGTCTACTGTGGATGAAGTTGCTTTTGTATAATTTCAAATGTGTTACTATGATGAAGTTAAATGGAAACTGTCTGTCTCTGTGTGTGTGATTTAATTTCTCAAAAACGTGGACAGACCCAGCAGTATTGGAGCCATTGAGTTCACAGTCAGTAACACACATTGAATTGGCAACCCTACACTATAAAAACAGTTCATTTGAAGCTCACGCACAGAGTCGGAGAGGCCTTGGTTGTACCTCCATGAACCCCCTCGCTCAGATCTTCGGAGTCCACTCATTATCGGCTCCATCCCTGCCAGTGTAAACACAGCTCTCAGCTCCAATATTAGACGGATTTGATTGTATGCCAATTATCACTCATATGAAACTGAAATGTAAATAATGAGGCTCACTGTACAGGAAAAGGACGGACATTTCATGTGTTTTTTTCCATACACTAATAACAGCCTGTTACTTTTGGATATTGTAGCGGACTAGAGTCTCAACCAAGTATGGCATATAACAAGACAGCCGGCCTCATTGGCCTCTGAATGACCCTATGGGCTTTCCCCTCCATCCAAAGCAGGACTCACTCTACTTAGCCACTTAATGCAATTTAAGTCTTTAGTGATCTAGCAACAGCATTACGTAGTCTGCTTGGAAGCTATCCTATGTGTGAGTCATGTTATTGGTGCTGTGCCACCACTCTGGCCCTCTTCCCTGAAGGGCAAACACTTCTCCAGGCCAGATGGAAGGAAGGAGGAAGGCTGGCTCTCCTCTCCTACTTTGCTAATGGATGAGCTGACCAAGCTCAGCGGGCACATTCTGATTTTGTAATACCATCATTGCAAAGTTGTAATGATGTCATAGCATTGGCATTGCAGACAGTTTTGCCTGCAAAGATGGAATTTGTGTCATCTGACAAGAAAATGAACAATAGAAGCATTCTTCATTTAACGCCCACACTTTATTTCCTTACAGGGAAGGCCAACACCAGCAAGAGGGGGTTAGAGAGCTGGTCATTGCAGCATTAGCGAAACACAGCGACACAAATCACCAAGGTAGAGGAGGAGGAGGTCACCAGCCAGGCCTCCCATCATCCTTTGGGGTTCCTGAGCAACCCAGCTCAGCCGTGAAACGAGCCAATGATACACTTCAGGACCTGGGACGACTCAAAACTGAGATGCAGACCCTGCTGCAGGTGAGATGGACTGACTGAGAGGAACTATAAACTCTCAAGAAATATCAACTGTCAATCTTATCAGGAATACTGTATATAGAGATTTTCCCTGCACTTTTTTAAGCCTTCTTGAATAACCTCTACTGGTAGCAATATAATGAGAACAAAAGAGGTCTGAGGGCAGAGCCTTGAGGAACTCCAAACTATTGTCAAACAGTTTTCCTTTACCCTAGAAGATAATCAAGGTCAAGAGAAAAACTGTCAACTGCTGTAGGCCCTCACAATGACTTTCCCATTACACCAGTTCTGTGTGGCCTTTTCCATTAACTTTCCTTTTGTATTCTAATGCACCAAGTCTATAAGCTGTTATCGCTGGTGCTGCTCAGTTCCCCCTAAATCTATTATTGGCATATTGGAGACATTCAGACTGAAGAATGAGATTATCCCCGTACCCATTTATTGCTCTGAACGATGGGAGGCACCCCGACACCACACACACACACACACACACACACACACACACACACACACACACACACACACACACACACACACACACACACACACACACACACACACACACACAGAGCCGTCAGGACGTTTCCTGTTTCCCTAAGTGGGCCAATATCATCCTCTCGTCTGTGTTCAGCTTTGGGATTTTGCTACAAACACAAAACACACACACACACAGAGCCGTCAGGACGTTTCCTGTTTCCCTAAGTGGGCCAATATCATCCTCTCGTCTGTGTTCAGCTTTGGGATTTTGCTAATCTAATTGGTGCCTTTACCACTGATGAAATCAAGCCAAGACACGAGTGTGTCTGGTATTTCAATGACCAAGACAGCAGTGTTCTATTGTTTCTACCCTCTCTCCTCTCCCTCTCCTCTCCCCTTAATAAATTACAACACTTCTTCATCCTTACCCGACGAACGCGTTGCCACAGCCGCCCGACGCCTGTTCCCGTCTATTACACTCTGATCCCGTCGCCGCGCCAACCAGGAATTGAGTTTCCGAGCACGCCTCTGCCGCTGCTGAAAAATTCCATCAGCTTAGAATAATGTAGCACACGGCAAATTATGCATTAGCATATAATTGAGGATGCAGGGTGTGAATGCTATTTGGCCTGCCGCTGTCTGTCTGCCTGCCTGTCTGTCTGCCTGCCTGTCTGTCTCGCTGTCTCTGTCAGTCGGTCCGCCTGTCGGTCTGTATGTCTGTCTGTGGGCTGCAAGAATAGGAAGGAAGCACGTTTCTCTCTCTCTGTGTCTCTCTGTGTGTCTCTCTCTCTCTCTCGCTCTCTCTCTCTCTGTGTCTCTCTGTGTCTCTCTCTCTCTCTCTCTCTCTCTGTCGCTCTCTAGTCTCTCTGCCCTCAGAATAGGCAGTGACACCCAGGTCCCTTCGCTGTGTGTCTGGATTAAATTGAATGCCTGTCATTGTCACACCAGGTTTTAATGCAGTAGTTCTTCTATAGTGGGGTTTAGTGGCAGGCACGATCATTTAATGGTCGCCCGTTCTGGTGGTGTAGGACATTTTGTGAATGCTTGGTCATGATGAAAATGTATGAGTACAGCATTTCTGTTTCCCACAAATGATCAAGTGTGGCCTCTTACGAGATCAGATCCTCTAGTATGACTTTGAGTCGGAGAAACATGTCCAACCAACGCTGCTTTGTGTCAGTCGGGTGGTACTCAGACAGCCGGTGTTGCGTTCCACTGTCCTTCTCATCCAGGCTCGCGAGGCTTTCCCTGCTGCAGAGAGCAGAGAGACGGCATCAGCCAAGACCAGCAACACCTCAAGCAGCAGCAGCAGCAAGCAGCCCACTATCCCGTCTCCCACCACCATGCACCACCACCCTCCTCCCTGCGTCTCCATGGTAGGTTCCCATAGCAACCCTTGCCTGCCTCTGCAGTGCCAGCCTCACGAGGTAGGAAGGTTTTCCTCCTACATTCTGTGTTGTACGGTCTGTGTTGCCATCCATCCATCCATCCATACCAAGCCACCGCCAAGCAGCGGACAGACACAATGCCACACTTGTATCCCTGCATTTTCAGCTGTGTCCCCATTTTATGGACTTAAAGTGATAAATCAGTGGTGTTGTTATCTCTGTTTTACACATGGACCAAAGGAGAATGCACAATGGCTAGAGCAGAAAGAGATTTCCCCAAGCCTATTATTCAACCACTCTAGCTTTTTCTACAGAGAGAAAGAGTAATGATGACAGTTGTCGCATTGGTTGGTTGGTTCTGTGCTAGCCTATTGGTGTGTTGGGTGAATACTCTATTGGATGTGACTCATTGACATGCTTTCTGATTAAGTTTGGTCATCCTGGTGTTGTCACAATGCCTGTTCTGTACAGGTTCTGGGATTGACTTGGCAACTAGGGAATTTCTTCTCCCATGCTTTACCTCACCATACTATTTCAGTTGCCACATTTCAGACAGAATTGCTGTCAGCAGCGCAGATGTGAAAAGCAAGGACGAACCTCCTCCCTTTACTGCAGTGCACTGTTGCTGTGAAAATGCCTTTCCCACAGAAACGAACGAGACAAATAACGCGCTTATACACAAACGGAGGGAAATGGTGTCTGCGAACCGTGTAAGTGGTTTTGATTTAGCGTTATTTGCGAAAGCGGGGAAGCACGAGGCTGAAACAAATGACCCTCAGCTAGCGGACGTTGGAAGGCTGTCGCCTGTTCCTCCCCACGCAGCCACGCAGGGCAGCCAGGCACACAGATTCATATAATACATATACACCAGACGAGAACGAGATGAGGGGAGGATGAAAGAAACAGCCAAGGTCTCCAGCTGTATCAGATCTGCCTGAAAGGAATGCCTTGTGATGGGTGGGGAGAAAAAGAGAGGGAACAGAATGGGCCCCTGTCTCTCTCTGTCTCTTTCATCAGCACAGAGAAAGGTGATTTGGAGTAACTATTGCTATTGGTTGTGGATGCAGCAGAGGCAAGAGCCTGGCTAGCATTCGCTCTCACCGCTGTCTGTCGCCCGATAGTGACAGTTATTAAAGCCAGAATCGAACTGGAGTGTAATGGATTCTTCTTGAAATATTCTTCCAAACTGTTCTCCTTGTGACACACCCAATATTTTTCTCCTCTTATGCTTCTGAATGGTTTTGAATTAATAGCCCAGCCGACGAATGTTGAAATGTGTGGAGCCAGATATATTTAGGTTTCCGTATATATAGAAGGTAATCGAGATATCCATTGAAATCTAGATATTTCTTTCTAAATATATGTCTCTGTGGTGAACTGTGCATGTGTCATCTAAAGGTCCCCCACCCTCCCCCCAACAGTCTCAGGAAGAGGTGGCCGTAGTGCTCCCTCCAGTCCTCCCCCTGCCTCCCGCCAGGCCCACCCCCACCCTGCTGCAGCAGAGCCGGCCGTACCCCTCCATGTTTGAGGATGCCGAGAGGGTTCTCCGGCAGGTCCAACGACACAAGAAGACCCTGGAGGAAAATTTGGAGGCCATGCTGAGGGCTAAAGATGGAGAGACCCTGCGCTCCCAGTTAGAGGCCCTCTCCTGCAACAGGTAACACACAGGTGGACTGCTCTGGTCTCCCCTGCAGCTTGGGGCCAAAATTAGCCTGAATGTTACGCCAATGTTGTTTCCAAACATTGGAGTAAAACAAGTTAATATTCTGGGTTCTGATGGGGTACGACAGTTGAACTAAGCTCATGAGGCATTTCTAAGTTATATTCTTCAAGAATCAATGGGTATATATCCTATCGTTCATTTATCAGTCAAAAAATGGATGTGGCAACTACAGAGTCAAGCTTTAATGGACATAAACAGATCATTTCCTTAATAGAACCTTTCTTGAACTCTAAGCAGTTTAAATGTTTGAGGTAACTCCCCTCCGCCACCAGTATGTATCACCACCGATGTGAGGGTAGAAATGTTAAAGATGGATAACAAGCCCAACAGTCCTACAGCATGGTCATTCAAGCAAATCTATCCCTGGAGAAACTTTCTGAATCTAATAAATGTCCTCGCAGCATTTTGGGTTGTTGTTGTCAAGTGGGAAATGTGCGGAGGGCAAATTGGGAGAATTCAGGGCAGTGATTGCCTGCGCTGAGCTCCGTTGTTGAGAGCTGTGTATCTCCTGTTGAGAGCACACTGGAGGCTGCGGAGGTCTAAGCCAAATGGAACAATCACTATGACAGGCAGTTGTCAGTGGGGAGGAGAGGATGGTATGCGTCCCAAAATGACGCCCTGTTTCCTATGGTCCCCGGTTAAAAGTAGTACACTACATAGGGATTAGGGTGCCATTTGGGACAAAGACGACTGCTGCCCTGCCAGCTCTCAGCCTCTCAGCTCGACCCAATAAATTCTATGTGAGATGTGGACTCTGAAGTGACTGACTGTCTGACTGGAAACTGGGGACGCTTATATTTGTCCTGTTTCACTGCAAGTGGGTAACCTGTGCGAGGTGTGACATGGAATCAGCCATTATTGACAGCGATCCTGGAGCAATTAGGGTTATAAATGCCTTGCTCAAGGAGCAGATCCACAGATTTCTCACCTTGTCGGCTCGGGGATTCGAACTAGCAACTTTTCGGTTAATGCGCTAACCGCTATGCTACCTGCCGTGGCAGAAACTCTGGAGGTCGACTGCACCTTGCATAGATAGACATGCAATGTTGTGGTGAGCAGTGAGAATCTGTAACGTAGCAGATGTTTGGCATGTAGGGACATCTCAGGGCTTCCCTCTCCTATCCTTCTTCTCAGTGAGTCTGCTTGAGAGACGGTGAGCACCCAGGAGGTTTTACCCAGGGAAATGGTACCTTATTCATGGTAAGGTAGTGGCACACAAATGAATGTCATTTCTTTAATTCTTGACTGATTTTTGTTTTCCTTCCTTGCCAACATTAGTATCCAGTAGGCCAACCTGCCATGTTGTTTCTGGAGAACTGAGAACTTTACTGAAAGCATGGAGAGACCATTGATTAATCAACGTTGTAAATCTCAGGAGATGTCTCGTTTGGTTGTGTTTGTTTGTTTGTTTACTGCCTTTCAAATAAGCCCAAAAATTGTCAAATCACTTCCTCATATAAAAGAGAGAGGTTATTTGAAGTATACTGAACCAAAATATAAACACAACATGTAAAGTGTTGGTTTACAAGTTTGTTTACATCCCTGTTAGTGAGTATTTCTTCTTTGCCAAGATAATCCATCCCCCTGACAGGTGTGGCATATGAAGAAGCTGATTAAACAGCCGGGTCATTACAGAGGTGTACCTTGTGCTGGGCACAATAAAAGGCCACTCTAAAATGTGCCACTCTGTCACACAGCACAATGCCACAGATGTCTCAGGTTTTGAGGGAGCGTGCGATTGTCATGCTGATTGCAGGTATGTCCATCAGAGCTGTTGCCAGAGAATTTATTGTTAATTTCTCTACCATAAGCCGCCTCCAGCGTCGTTTTAGAGAATTTGGCAGTACGTAACCGGCCTCACAATCGCAGACCACGTGTAACCACGCCAGCCCAGGACCTCCACATCCAGCTTCTTCACCTGTGGGATCGTCTGAGGGGAGGGAGTGCTGAGGAGTATTTATTTCTGTAATAAAGCCCTTTTGTAGGAAAAAACTCATTCTGATTAGCTGGGCCTGGCTCCCCAGTGGGTGGGTCTATGTCCTATCAAGGCATAATCCAAAGGTTAGAGCCTAATGCATTTATTTAAATTGACTGATTTCCTTATATGAACTGTAACTCAGTAAAATCTTTGAAATTGTTGCATGTTGTGTTTATATTTTTGTTCAGTATAAATATCCGCTACACATCCGAAGCGTTGCATTCGTCTTATGGAGTGGTGGCGGAGCGATGCCTTTTCATGCCTAGAGATTCATTGTGACATTAATAAAGTTCACGTGGGTGAGATTGCCTAATGGCTTGCGATGCAGCACCCAAGGCTGAGCTCTGTCTCCTCCTCTCTCTCTCTTTCTCTCTCTCTCTCGCTCTCTAATGGAGTGCGGAATAAGTGGCTTAAACATTGAAATGGAGAAGGTTTGGCTGCCTTACGTCCACAGCACACAGACAGGGTCCTTCAGAAAGGAGTAGTCTTTAGCATAACGATACAGAGTCTCTCTCTGGGTGAAAAGTTATCTCATTACAGCCATAATATAACAGGAGTTTTCAATGCTCTTCTAATCATAGAAATAGGTTTTAATTCTCTCCCGCACTGAAGAAGCTAGATTACACCAGAAAAATATCATTACTAGAGTGGACAAAGCTTCTCAGACCACAGCAATTTCACTGATTGAGTCGCATGGGTTCACTTAATATGGTGTTCTAATTCTAAGGATTATACATGGTGTGAATGATAAGTCTGTCCAGAGAACGGGCAAAGAGAGGAGCCATAGAATTTCAACATAAAGGAAAGTACAGTGAACAGGTTACTCAGGTGATGTCATCACATAGCAACCACACAACACACATTACTACGGTATGAAGTGTTTTCAGTTTTTTTTTATGTTGGCTCAGTGGGACACTACTCCCTCCACCTCGTATTATAATATAACTAAAACCAACCTGAGCCAAAATGTCAGCTCGTATGCTAATCATCTCCAAAATGGCAGCCGGCCGATAATCAG
>NC_036849.1:7316796-7355621 GCF_002910315.2 Salvelinus sp. IW2-2015 | reverse complement strand
CTCACTCACTCACTCACTCACTCACTCACTCACTCACTCACTCACTCACTCACTCACTCACTCACTCACTCACTCACTCACTGACTGGGTGCTTCAGAAGAGTAGTCTGCAGCATAACAATACAAATTCTCTCTCTGGATGAGTTTTAAAATAGGACTTAATTCCCTCCCATACTGAAGAAACTACATTATACCAGAGAAATATCCTTACTGGAGGGAACAAAGCTCCTCAGACCACAGCATTTGACTTGACTGAGCCGCATGGGTTCATTCAATACGACCTGACATGGTATTCTAATTCTATGGATTATACATGGTGTGAAGGATAAGTCTGTCCAGAGAACAGGCAAAGAAAGCAACCATAGAATTCCAACATAAAGGAAAGCACAGTAAACAGGTTATTAAGATGGTATCATCACATACCAACCACACAACACACTTTACTACGGTATGATGCTTTGCTGGTTTTTATGTCGACTCAGTGGGACACTACTCCCTTCACCTCAAATGTCAGCTTATTTGCTAATTGTCTCCAAAATGGCAGCCGGCAGCCGGCCGCAATCAGCTCTGAGCTAATGTCAGAGCATGAAAACACAAACACACTGATTGATGCAGCTGCCTCCACCCCCCCACATCATAATAGCGTTGATATTTTCCTTCATTGAAAAGGTCACGGGACGGGGATGGGGCTGCCAGATGCTCAGGTAAGGGGGAGGGAACTGTAGCGGATGGCTTGACATCCCCCTCAAATGTGACTGGATGGTTGCTTGGTTGCTTGATGGATTCAGTCGTTTGTATTGCGTGACATTGCAAAATGAGGCAGGGGTGTGACTTAATGCGTGCCATCTATTTCCACACAACATATTAATGAAGCCATTTGCAAACAAAGATGTGCCTCTATCTCAATTGCTCAAACAAGCGTGACAGTTTGTGCTCTGTTTACTTGTGTTATATCTCACCAGGTGGGTTCAGTGAGAACACACTTGGACGGGCGTCCTGGCCCTGGTCCACACCTGTCTCTGCCTGTCTGCAGTATCTGTGTTCCTAGAGTTGGTGGACTCTTTCCATTTTCACCACTCCACAACACTCCTGTTCTTTTTCAAAAACTGTTCAACATTTCTTTTGTTTGGCTTCCTCAGCGTTTTGCTGCTGGACACATGTTGTCTCTGGCTTAAATATGAGTCCTGATATCCCCTGTCTGTAAATTAGAAGCAGACAATTTTTCAAACAAAACATTTCTCGGCAGGGGTTCATTCAGGCAGCCTTGTCTGTTGTTGTTTCTGTGTTGGATTACAGAATAGTTGAATCGTAGTGCTCTCTCTCCTAGACCTCATAGACGGTGATGCACTGTTCCTGTTTTTCATATTCCAGAGAATTTCCTGATGCTGTTCCAATGGGGATATTATGCCTGCAGACAACTATCATTAGGCCTAGTTCTGGTCATTTCCTACCATCTGTATGAGTCATTGCATACTGGCTGTGTGATTCCCAGGCCTCTGCTTTCAGCTCTCATTTAAATGTTTTACATAGAATTTTGTCCAGCAGTTGATACGTTTGCCATCATGGACAAGCCTGTTTCAATAAAGGTATAATCAGGCGTGCTGTTGTTATGCCACCATAATGGGAGGCTTTGAACATTCTAGAATAATAATAGTACAGGTTTGTTTTTCGAAGCAAGTCGTTTATTGAAGGTCACATGCTGAACTGATGACTGACACACTTGGGCGGCAGGTAGCCTAGCGGTTAGACCGTTGGGCCAGTAACCGAACGGTCGCTGGTTCGAATACCCAAGCCGACAAGGTGAAAAATCGGTCGATGTGCCCTTGAGCAAGGCACTTAACCCTTATTTGCTCCAGGGGCGCCGTACTACAATGGATGACCCTGTAAAACAACACAGTTCACTGCACCTGTGACAAATTATTATTATTATTATATATTTTTGTGTCTGGAGGCATCGCCTGATTAGGTAGATCCATCCCAGATCACACACTCAAAGAGACACCCGGGCTTGGAGCTAACGCAGCCATGGAGGGTAGCTTCATCTGTATGGGTAATGAGGTTTGGGTCTGTGTCAATAAAGCTCAACTCCCTCTCCTCTACCCTCCACTCTCCCTCTCCCCTCCCAATCCAGCCAGCTGCTCACCTCACAGCAGAGACCAGACCCCCCCCTCTCACTCCTCAGGATCTCAGAGGGAAAGGGAGATGGCATTTTTCTGCCCAGAGACAGCGACTCTCCCCTCAGCATCAAAATGAGGAGCTAGCTGCCTCCCTGCCTGGCTGACGCACGCACACACACACACACACACACACACACACACACACACACACACACACACACACACATACACACTTGCGTAAACACACACACACACAGCAGCCCTGGTGGGCTTTCCTCACTGAGCTGCTGCATTGATTCTGAGTTCTGGTAGGAATCTGTCAAGCCTCAGTACCCTCTCTCTAACTCTTATTTCTTGTTCTGTCTGGATAGCTGGCATGGTGCTACAGAAATACAGAAGGAGAGGAGAAAGTGGGATCTGCATAATGTGGTCTACCCTCTGATTATATCGCTCTGCCGTTCTCATTTCCATAGCTGATGAACTCAAATCAAATTGTGTTTGTCACATGCTTCGTAGACGACAGGTGTCGACTAACAGTGAAATGCTTACTTACGGGCCCTTATCCAACAATGCAGAGTTAAAGATTAAAATAAAAAGTAAAAATAGCATGGCTAGATGTAGGGAGTAGAAAAAAAGTGTATTTATCTGTTGTGATGATGACACAGTACAGTATATTAGGGATATACTAGATCATCTGGTTCCAAGTGTGTGTTCATATGAGTAGACAGACAATGCTCTAGTCTAGTGGATATAGCTAGCTACCGGTTTAGTTAACATGAACAGTACGCACCCATTCATGTTATTGTGACACATACTTAATAGTCTTGTTAGTGTTTCCTCATATGGAAACATATCAAGCGCTGTGTTATGAGTTTACGTTGATATGATTGAGTGTCCTGGGAAGAGCAATAATGTGTGATTTATGTTATGTGGTGTGGATGGGGGATATGTACATTCCGTTGGTAAGTAGGGACGTTGGCCGCAAGCTCCAGCACGGTAACGCATCCATGTGTTACAGGGACACCACAGAAGAAGTCAGGATTAAGAAGACAGTGGATGCATGGATCAACGCCCTGAGTAAGGATATCCAGGTGAGTCAGTCAGAAGGTCACCTTGAGTTATTTCAGTTGGTTTGTTCCAACTGCCATTTTGTTTTTGGTCCAGTTGGATCAGCATATGGTGCACAACATTCATGTCCAATTGAATAATGCTTGATCAAAGTGTCTTATGAACACCCGACACCCCATAAGATATTACATTTCATTGACATTACTCTAAGTAGTATGCCAGAGTGGTATGCGATCCAGAAAACTATATTTTTCAAGTCAAGTCTTTCAACTTATTTTCAACCCTTAGTCCTCCTCTGAGAGATCAAAATAATCCATGCAATTTGGTTTAAATGCTCTGTGCTGTTTGAAAGTAAATATCTCGGCCACAAAAGCCGTGAGGGACTGAGTTCAGCCGCCCTTTTTTCTAGGCTTTGCAGCAGAGAGCATATTCCAACTTGTTCTCTCTTTTCTTTCTCGTTTTTGAAAATTGCTTTCTGGCACAGTTGAGAATTGACTCAAACTCAGAGTTGATGGTAGGTTCACAATTTCACTGCGGTAGAAGAAGAGTAATGCTCCATAAAAAGAAGTGCGTTTGAGCAGCGGTACAGGCTGCTGACTGTGCCAAATAAATGTCCCCAGGCTTTCAGGTCCTCAAGTCCAAATATCTACAGTACCAGTCAAAAGTTTGGGCACACCTATTCATTCCAGGGTTTTTCTATTTTTTTTTGCTATTTTCTACGTTGTAGAATAATAGTGAAGGCATCAAAACTATAAAATAATCATGTAGTAACCAAAAAAGTGTTCAAATATACAAATCAAAATATATTTTATATTTGAGATTCTTCAAAATAGCCACCCTTTGCCTTGATGAGAGCTTTGCACACTCATTGCATTCTCTCAACCAGCTTCATGAGGTAGTCACCTGGAATGCATTTCAATTAACAGGTGTGCCTTGTTAAAAGTACATTTGTGGAAGTTATTTCCTTCTTAATGCATTTGTGCCAATCAGTTGTGTTGTGATAAGGTAGGGGTGGTATACAAAAGATAGCCCTATTTGGTAAAAGTCCATATTATGGCAAGAACAGCTCAAATAAGCAAAGAGAAATGACAGTCCATCATTACTTTAAGACATGAAGGTCAGTCAATCTGGAAAATTTCAAGAAGTTTCTTCAAGTGCAGTCGTAAAAACCATCAAGAGCTATGATGAAACTGGCTCTCATGAATCAGGCCTTTATGGTCGAATTGCTGCAAAGAAACCACTACTAAAGGACACCAATGAGAAGAAGAGACTCGCTTGGGCCAAGAAACACAAGCAATGGACATTAGATCGGTGGAAATCTGTCTTTTGGTTCCAACCGCAGTGTCTTTGTGAGTAGGTGAACGAATTATCTCCGCATGTGTGGTTCCCGTGAAGCATGGAGGAGGAGGTGTGATGGCGTAGTGGTGCTTTGCTGGTAACACTGTTTAGAATTCAAGGCACGCTTTACCAGCATGGCTACCACAGCATTCTGCAACCATACGCCATTCCATCTGGTTTGCGCTTATTGGGACTGTCATTTATTTTTCAACAGGACAATAACCCAACACACCTCCAGGCTGTGTAAGGGCTATTTGACCAAGAAGCAGAGTGATGGAGTGTTGCATCAGGTGACCTGGCCTCCACAATCACCCGACCTCAACCAAATTGAGATGGTTTGGGATGAGTTGGACCGCAGAGTGAAGGAAAAGCAGCCAACAAGTGCTCAGCACATGTGGGAACTTTCAAGACTGTTGGAAAAGCATTCCAGGTGAAGCTGGTTGAGAGAATGCCAAGAGTGTGCAATGCTGTCATCAAGGCAAAGGGTGGCTACTTTGAAGAATCTAAAATCTAAAATATATTTTGATTTGTTTTAGCACTTTTTTTGGTTACTACATGATTCCATATGTGTTATGTCATAGTTTTGATGTCTTCACTATTATTTTACAATATAGAACAAATAAAGAAAAACCCTGTAATTTTGTTTTTATTTATTTAACTAGGCAAGTCAGCTAAGAACAAATTCTTATTTACATTGACGGCCTACCCCAAACCGGACGACGCTGGGCTAGTTGTGCGCCGCCCTATGGGACTCCCAATCACGTCTGGTTGTGATACAGCCTGGAATCTTCACTATTATTCTACAATGTAGAAAATATATATATATTTTTTTACCCTTGAATGAGTAAGTGTGACCAAACTTTTGACTGGTACTGTATATAATTAATCTGCTGAAACTGAAGAAATTTGTTTCAATTACGGTCATGGGATGCGTCCTAAATGGCACCCTGTTCCCTCTATAGTGCACTACTTTTGTAGTGCTTTATAAAGGGAATAGGGTTCAAATGTGTCTCACGGCTGGATGTTGTCTGTTACTTGTCTGTAGCATCTGAATCCATCGTCTTTGTGAGAGGCTTTCAGTCTTAGCTGAAGAAGACAATTACCATTTCTGAACAAATGACTATCCTAGATAGAGCACTAAATGCTGTCCTCAAGTCAATCCGCCGTTGCTTGGTTGTTTTTTTGCAGGCCGATATCACGAAAGAAGACCTTGTTGCTCAGACGAGAGCTAAAGACAAAGTCAAAGAGTCTGCTGCTGCTGCCCTCGTGTTGCTCCAGAAAGACAGAGGGACCAAGAAGGACACCGCCACCTTTAGGCGTAATGACGTGAAGAGCAAGATTCAGACTGGTGGGCCTCGAGCAGCAGGAAGTAAGCCCTGTCAGAGAGCAGGCAGAGGACAGACAGAAAGCGCTGAGGAGCTGAACAACAAACGCAAACACACCACTGGCCCCAATGTGAGGCTGAGACTATCTCCATCTCAACAGGTGGTGAGCGACATGACACCACTGAACCTACTCTCTATTCCCTATATAGTGCACTACTTTTGACCAGGGCACTATATAGGGAATAGGGTGCCATTTGGGACAAAGACGACTGCTGCCCTGCCAGCTCTCAGCCTCTCAGCTCGATAAATTCAGCCTCTGACAGCACTGAACCATACTGAACTTCATTTCACTCATCACCAGACAATTAGCAGCGTGACATCACAGCCCGTATCTGTACTGTCTCTTTGAACACAACTTTCTGTCTTTGCTTTTCTGAAACCCTGTATTTACTTATGTCATCTATTTTAGTGTTGCCTGACTTATCCACGGGAACCGAACAACAAAGTGGTCACCCCACTCCGTCGCACGTCTTGCTAATCTTCCCATCTGGATACAAACACTGCATTTCTGAAGCTTCCGCCACGTCGATTTAACTAAATGAGGTTTTCTAACTGGCCATATGTTTCCTCCCACATTGATAAGAAGCAACCAGACAAAGAACGAGCCTGCTTATCTCCAAGTTGCATACCTTTTTTGCTTAATGGCCGACCGCGTTGCCATGAGCCCGAGAACAACATACAGAACCTAGCAACCAGGACAGTGCTTAGTTTAGTTTAACCCTGTGTCAGCTCTATCCACTTACAACTTTCAGTTTCAAGTTTTTTGGGGTCACATATACAGCGGGTGTAAAACAGGTCAGTGACATGCTTAACTTGCCAGCTCTTTCCCAACAATGCACAATAAAGCTAGTAACATACATACGAAATAAAGCATGTGAAATGGCAGAGAAGAAGAAAATAAATATGAGAATGCAGTTATACAGGTCTTCTATACAGGTCAGTGCAGTATCCATGGCCGTTACTTTGTGTAGAAACCTGTTAGGTGTTCTCTTTATTACTCAAACACAGGAAGGAAAAGCCACACAGACAGCACTTCAGATATAAGGTTGAATGTCCAACAGAAAATAGCTTGAGGCTGAGAAAAACATCACTCGGTACAAGAATCAGTGGCGCTGATGTGCAAAAAGTAGCTTCGTCGGTTCCACAGACACACACACACACACACACACACACACACACACACACACACACACACACACACACACACACACACACACACACACACACAGTAGTGTTTGATAGTGTATTCTTATTACAGAGTCAGTGTGGAGAGATGAAGTCAAACCAGGATGGAGAGGAGTATTTGGTGAAACTGTATGGGAAGGCTCTGTACGAAGGCAATCGGAGGACACTGAAGAAAGGGCCCTATCTCCGATTCAACTCTCCCTCCCCAAAGTCCAAAGCCCCGCGGCCAAGAGTGGTAGAGAGTGTGAGAGGTGAGTGGTAGAGAGTGTGAGAGGTGAGTGGTAGAGAGTGTGAGAGGTGAGTGGTAGAGAGTGTGAGAGGTGAGTGGTAGAGAGTGTGAGTGGTAGAGAGTGTGAGAGGTGAGTGATAGAGAGTGAGAGGAGAGTGGTAGAAGGTGTGAGTGGTAGAGAGTTTGAGAGGAGAGTGGGTGAGAGGTGAGAGGTGAGTGGCTCACCAGAGAGCTCAACAGGCTTATGTCTTCCCACAGTTGTTCATGTGACGTGTTCTCTCTGTCTCTTTCTTTAGCACTTAATCACACGCTCTCTCCTCTCTCTCCCTCTCTCTCTCTCTCGCCTCTCACACCTCCCTCCCTCCTCTCTTACCTCCTCTCTCACATCCCTCCCTCCCTCCCTCCAGGGGTGAAGATGAAGTCATCGAAGACCCAGACCAGTCTCCCCCATGGACGGTCAGTCTCCTCTCCCCTGTACCCGGCCGTACCCAGTGAACCTCAGTACATCTTCAGCCCGACCCGTGGACGAACCCAGTACCACCCTGGGACCTCGCTGGAGGGGTACCTCATCCCCATGGCCATCCCACTGGGTGAGACAGGACTCTACCTGGGGCTGATATACCCATTTTACACCACCGTTCCGACCCTTATTGTTCTGACTCGGACACCAATTCCAATTTTCCCATTGGAAGCTAGCTAACACAACTCTCTTGTTGACATCGGTCTTATTTTCACCCCTTTCTCTACTGTTTGTTGGCTGTGCCTCGAAGGCCATCTAGCTCCTCACTGCAATTAAATGGTTCCCGGGCTGACCTATTATAGGAGTGTGGTGCCTCAGTGTGTGGTGTGCCACTCTGTTCGTCTCCATCCTCTCTCAGCTGAAAGGTCACTGGATTGTGACACAGACCAAACACACACTGGCACAAAGTAATGTTGAGGGGAGACGAGGAATCTAAAGGCCTTAATTAGTATTACAATGAAGCTTCTCAGTTTAAAACTTAATTATAGCTTCTTTTCCCTCCCTCTTTTTCTAATTCCGAACCTCTATTTGAATAAACTACAAGTAGATCCTGGCTCTCTCATTTGTTTGAGGAGCTGCATCTGATAGACTGCTTTCTCAGGCAGTAGTCATTTTGCTTATTGAAAGCTTTTTGGCGTAGCAAGTTTTATTTTTTAACCTTTATTTAACCAGGCAAGTCAGTTAAGAACAAATTCTTATTTTCAATGACGGCCTAGGAACAGTGGGTTAACTGCCTTGTTCAAGGGCAGAACGACAGATTTGTACCTTGTCAGCTCAGGGATTCGAACTTGCAACCTTTCGGTTACTAGTCCAACGCTCTAACCACTAGGCTACGCTGCCTATACGTTTTACGTTTTATGACCTCGCCTAAACTTCTATTAACATTCGTTGAATTTATATCGTTATTTTGAGAAATATGTTTATTTTATTTTTGTTTAAAAATGTATGAGAATATCCTCAGCACCTCCACACAAAAAGCTAAATGAGCATTTCTGATAGGAGCTACAGTAATAACCTGTAATTGGCCAGCAGCCAAGTAAAATTAATGACGCGTCGTATCCGAAATGGAATCAAATTGAATTAAATCAAATATTTTTGTTCAAACAACGGGAGATCGTTTGTCTCTTGTCTCCTGTCTGCTTTGTTGACCTCAAGTGCCGGTGGGGTTTTTCAGACGGAGAGAACAAAAGAAATCCGGTAATAGCATCTGCAATGCAGTGTCTCTCTCATTACTGTGTTAGAGAGAGGGAGAAGTTCCTTTACTCTCTAATACAGACTCATCCCCATGTGTTAGTGGGACACACAAACACACACACTTGTTAGTGTTGGGGCTTATTTGGGAGTGTCTTGATGGTTCCCTCTCAAGGACAATAAAGGGTGATTTATCAGTGTGTCTGTCTGCATGGGGGTTTGCCTGATTCCTACCACCGCAGCATCGTAATGCAGTCCCATAGTAAAGCTCTATAGCTGTTATGCAGTCTAAGTCTGGGTAGCTAATTCTGACAATTACGTTCCTATAGCAGCATATATATATAATCGATGTCATACATGTATCATTTGAATACTCTTTGTGCCGGTGAGACAGTGAACCCAGTGCAGCCAGTCAGAGTAGAGTACCCTGTAGGGATCCTAACTAAGCCTTTTAACTAAGCAGATTTTGTTTATAGATTTTATTGCTGACAGTCGGAAGGTAGAGAGGGAGACCGAGAGTAGGGGCAGAGGGCACGTGTGGTCTGGAGTCTGCAGCAGTACCACTAGACCAGACTCTGCCACTCCTAAATAAGTAGGCCTGAGATGAAAGTTTCTGGCTCCCATTAATAACTGATGAGGATGGTAACTTAGTATGTCTGGAAGGGGTTAGGACTGGGAGAGCAGAGCAGAGCAGTCGGTCTGAGTGTGTGTGTTCGCTAGTCAGAGACAGAGTGTCACGTTGTGAGGGTATAGATTAGAGCTGGCCTAATTCTTCTTCTCTGGCTGTGCATCCCCGGGGAGGGAGGAGGCCTCCAGGAGCCTGCCAGCCCTTTCATCTGCTGCAGATGCTCCCACTCTCACTCCCTCCGACACACAGAGGCACAGCTCAGGACAGCCAGCTAGCTCACTGACTGCCCCCCCCCCCCCCCCCCCCCCCCCCCCCCCCCCCCACCCCCCCCCCACTCCCCCCCCCCCCCCCCCCCCTCCTCTCGGTTTCTCTCTCTCTCTCGCTCTCTCTCTCACTCACTTAACACCGCAGGGCAGGTTGCTCTCCCCTCCCCTGCAAGCCGGTTTTAGGAAGTTGTGCAAGAAGAAGTTTCTGGGGTTTGCAGTCAAGGCGTAGAGACAAGTCTTCTATCAGAGTGGTTGGTCAGACACATTGGAATCTGTGTGCTGCTTTTCTTGCTTATGAACCCCGTAGGTATCACTGTACAGCAGCAAGGCCACACTCCTTAAAATCACTCCACACACTGAGTTCTTTGTTTCCCATCTCGTGCATGTTGTTGGTCACTGGGTTTGAATACCAACATTCTGCGTCAGTTCATCTGTTCCTTGTGTCTCATTATCTGCTATTTTGGCTTGGTGCTCCTTCCAGTTCTATTTACATTCAACCCGTCTTGGGGCGAGGAGGACGACTGCAAATTAGCTGGGATGGTTTTCCTATACTGCCAGCAGTTACACAACCGACCAACCCTGCCCACGTGTTTTCCATAAAAAGTACTTGCACATTCCGAATGACTCAGAGCCACTTGCTCTGAATGAACGAACAGAAAAAGAAGTCACCCTTTTTGGATGCCCTTCAGCCAAATTATGGAAATCATAAAGCTTATGTTTCCCCAGCTACGGGCTCAGAGCTGGATAAACAGCTTTCTGTAGTCCGCTGTGCGCTGAGCAGATTTACGTTAATGTAATCCTGTGTGTTATATTACAGGGTAGTGGTGGTGGTTGGGGTGGGGGGGGTGTTTTAGGGCTGGGCTGCATGGCCATGTGTCCCTTAATATCTTAATAGGAGTTAACTCATCAACAGAAGCCTTCACCAACGAGTCTAATAACAAATTATACAACCAAACTACACTCTGTCTGAACTTATTAGCTAGCTAGTTTTCCCAAACTCCTCCTCGCCAAACAGATGCCAAACTTTGCGAGCGCCGAGCGGCGCGGGTCCAATGGGCGGCGTCTCAGGTTGGCAGATGTGTGGAGGACAAAAGAGTGATGTGTGAGAGTTATTATTTAGGATGTCGTTTACAGCCCTCCTCTTCCCACAACGAAACCGAACAGCAGCTCAGGAGAAATAAGAGCCAGGTGTGCTCACTGTTCTTGGCGCTTTGTGCTTTCCACAGGCGGAGCGAGCCAGCCATGGGAGGAGAGCAGCTCTCCTCTTAGCATGCCCAGCACGTAATGCTCTTCACTGTTCACTACCCCCGTGTTGTGTAAATACGGTTGAGATATTATCTGCTCTGCACCAAGGGGATATACTCTATGAGCTGGACGGGAGAGACAGAGAGTGGAGGAGAACGAGGGAGAGAGAGAGAGACGTACCCCTCCCTCTTCTTAAGTGCATCTAGCTGCGATATTCTACCCTCCCCTTGCATGTATCATCATACGCTAGTGCTTGAAACAACAAACAACTGCTTTTTTCCCTTGGTGACTTTTCGTTGACACTAGCTCAGTGCCATGATATAACCAACCACCAGTGTTTAACAGTATTGCCTAGACACTTAGCAGGAAGTACCTCTTCAGCATACGGTTTAGTTTGATGTTGGTGTCTGCTGCCTTTGGGTCTTGTGTGTCTAATTGAGACCGTATTTGACATGTCTCCCTCTCTCTACCTCCAGGCCAGCCCAGAGTGGATGGATTGGCCCCCCAGCCCTCCCGTGTCCTCATCAGTGATTGGCCAGTGACCACCTCCATGCCCCCCTCCTCACCCAGACCGGCCCCTGCCCCCCGCAAACCCACCGTGGCCGTGCCGGAGGTGAAGTCTGGCCCGAGGAGAAGACAACCACAGTTCCAAGTGCAAGTAAGGCTCAGCCTCATTGGTCAGCATCGATATCTGCCTGGTTGCGGACAATCATCCCAAATGTAATGGCGTTGTTGTGTGGACTGTGTAGTCTATATTTGAATCATGCGTCTGAAATCTCTCTGAATGCACCAGGTTCAGCCCAGTGTGAATATCGAACCCCACACGCCAACTCCAACCCCCAGCCAGAGCCCAGCTCCCTCTCCACCACCTCCTCCTGCTGCTGTTCCTCCTCCAGACATACAGGTACAGTAACACCCCAATGAGAAATGTGACATACTTGTCTCCCCCCACCCACCCCCTAGCCAGCTGCGTGAAGGCCCAGTATTATGCAGTAACATAATGTAACATTATGCTGTAATGGGCTCAGCCTCAAAAACATCCATCAATCAGCATTTAGACCAGGCCAGTGAAACGTGTGGTTGTACTACGGTGTGCAGCCAGGACTGCACTCAGCCAGGACTGCACTCAGCCTTTCCACACTCCCCAGGACAAAAGACACCCCCCCTGCTTGCCCCCAGACCGGGACTCCCTTCTTGCTGAGTCCACAGACTGGGGTAGAAAAGGAGCATTGAGTGAGAGGTGTAACAGTAGCCGTATGGGGAGAGAAAGGAGGGAGTGGTCCCAGGACTGGGGGTTGTCCGTGCCTGCCGTGATGCCTGCTCCTGTTCTGTAGACACCAGTGTTTCTTGCCTGCTAACGTTTCCACAGGATGCATCCCAAATGGCACCCTATTCCTTATATAGAGCTCCACTTTTGATTAGAGCCCTATGCACTATATAGGGAATAGGGTGCCAGTCTCTCCCAGACTGTTTGATTCATGACGCCGCTAGCCTTCCTCAGTAATGTCTCCATGCTGGACTGGCTGTGATGGTGTTGTGGGAAGAGGGCCTATAATGTATCCCGTATAGCAGCTTGTGGCATACCATTCACTGGCTATAGATGGCAGTTTGGCCCTCTGAGCTTGGCCCTGCTCCAGACCGCGGGGGCTTCTGATGGCTTATAGGAGAGTTTTTTTCTCTTCATGCAGCACAGCAAATTTTTTTGCAATGTATGTGTGTGTGTGTGTGTGTGTGTGTGTGTGTGTGTGTGTGTGTGTGTGTGTGTGTGTGTGTGTGTGTTGCTCCCACGCAAATATTTCCACCGTGAGTGTGTGTGTGGAAGTGAATGATTAATAAGACTCACAGGAGGTTGGTGGCAGCTTAATTGGCGAGGACGGGCTCGTGGTAATGGTTGGAGCGGAAAGAGTGGAACGGTATCGATCACATGGTTTCCGGGTCTTTGATGCCATTCTATTCGCTCCGTTCCAGCCATTATTATGAGGCGTCCTCCCCTCAGCAGCCTCCACTGACAAGACTGTGGTGGAGCCTGCCAGGCTGCAGTGCTGCTCACACTTAAAGGCCCCGGCCACTCACTCTCTCTCTCTCTTACAAATTCAACTCCGCTCCAGTCAGGCAGGCACATATGGTTGCCTGGCAACGGATGTGGGTTATCAATCTCTGTGCTTGCAGTGGGAGTCAGTCGATGCAAGGACAAAGCAGTGCTGTAGAGGTATGGCTGATGCCTGACTGCTGCAGTGAGCATCCTTCCTCCTCCTCATAATACTGCTTGTCACATACCAGTTATGCTGATTGCAGCTTTGGTTATGTCCTAGAATTGCTGAAAGATTCCTGGAGTCGGCTATCCAGTTTCCGCCGGTGATCTAAATGTGTTCTCATTCCTATCACCGTCCTGGCAGGAATGTCTTTGTCATGAGCACTCCTTCAGTTGAGTCATGTCTTGCTATGTACTTGATATTCTAGCATTCCACACTGTCTGAGGGCTACTTTTGAGAGATTAAAAATGTCCGCTCCGCTGTTCTTTGGTTATCAGTTTAGTTTAGAACGTCGTAGACCTGTGTTTGTTCATTTTCTACGAAGTCTAGCCACTGAGCAGGGAAGTGTGTTTTAAGTGTGGGTGGCCGTTTTCTTCCTCTGTCTCACTGAGGTAGTAGTGAATCACCTGGCCACTATTGGCCTGAATCTGTCCGGTCCATCTCTCACCCCATCCCCTCTCACCACCTCTCTCGCCCCCCCCCCCCCCCCCCCCCCCCGTGCTGACTGAGTGGAATGATAATGTGTTGGTGTGGTTCTGTGCCTCTCTCTCTGCAACACTCTGCCCTCCAAGTCCTGGAGCTTTATCCGCAGTCCACAACAAACACCGCAGCTCTCAGTTCTCTCACACTCACTCACCTACCGCCACAGATGGCCCAATCCAACCCAGACGGCCCAATACAACACAGCACACACATAGTTGCACTGGTAACAAACAAACTCAGCAGTGAACACTCATTAGCACAATGGTATTCCTTATAATGACCAAATTCCTTACCCGGTAGCCTAATAGCACCTGTCAATCAAATGGTGTCAGTCTGTTAAATGTTAACCTCTGCTACTCCGTATATTACTGGCATGCTGCAAGGGGAGTCAATGGGAAATGAATCAAGTATTTGAACCAAGCGTGTTTTTGTGTGTGTTTACTACAGCAACCAGTGCATATGTCCCATGTATCACAGGCCTCTCAATCAGTCATAGCAGTGTGTTTTCTGCTGAATACGGAGGCTTCGCTCTCCTGTAATCCTGTGCTGTGTGGGACAGTATGTGAATAAACCCGGTGCCAAACACTGGTTTCAGTCTGAGCCACGGTTAGCTCCTTGAACTAATGTGATAAACCTTCCAAGTTGATTCGGAGACCACACTACATGGGGTGAGTGCACTGTATGTAGGGAATAATCAAGAACACCGGTGAATGGTGCTCGTATTGGTACCTCCTGCGATCACGCCGAAAGAAGTCACTGCGCTTGAAGAACAGTTGTGTTTTTCCTATCATAGATTCAATATTTGGCCGGGCGGGACTCGGCGAGAGGCTACCGCAGATTTTCGATCGGCCCGTTGTGTTGGATTGATCGGGTTGTACTTTATGAATGGAAAGCGTTGAGTTGAACGCGCTTCATAATTGTCTCTCCCAGGGCGTTGTTGTTTATTGTTGACGGTCAATAGCCGTACACACATCTTAGAATGTCACCACAACCCTATCGATAATAATAGGTTTTCCAGGCATTTGTCATTGTCTAGCATGAACTGCAGGTCTGCCATAGCTGGAGGGGAATGAGTGTTAATTCTCCTTTTGAACCCAATAGTTAGACACGGGTTAAATAAGGACTATAATCTATCCGTCCTCTTATTGCAGAGTGTGGCAGGGACGCATGATGAAGAGAGGGATGATGAGGAGGAGAGCGTTTTCCCCGGAACACATTTCCTGGAGGTTGCTGACATTGCCCAGGTAGAGTCCATTTGAAAATCCATTTTGCGCGTCTGTGTCTGTGCGTGCCCAGTCCTGTGTGTGTGGGAAGTATGTGGCGTCTGAGTCACCAGCTCAAGGGCATCTAGAAATCAGGTCTGCTGCTTCCAACACTTTTAACCCCTTCCTTCTCCCTTGACGTTCACCTCCTTGAAAGGTTGATTGAAATATTGCAAAAGGAATAGATTATTTTATTCATTTGATTTTCATACAGTGTGTCACCTTTGCATGCCAATGAGATAGCGATATTCAGAGCACTGCCACAGAGCTTTGAATTTCTCCTCACTTCCACACATAAAAAAAAAGAATTCAAGTCATCATAAATGGATGTTAATTTAATTACAATCTCTCGTCAATAATAGGCCTACGTTTTTTCACCTTCTATTGTAATAGCTGTTGTACGTTTTCTCTTTGTTTGATGCACTGTCTTTCTCCAGTAGTCCTCCACCGTGGCTTCACTAGGAATTTGTATATTATGTAAACCTACATCCCCTCAATCAGCAAATCCACACAAACCATAAGCTTTCCATATTCACCGCTAACAAGCAGCCAAAGCAGCACTGACGCAAATCGGGCCATTAAGGCAGGTTCCTCGCGGTCACACAAGGGCAAATAGTTTGTTAACATAGAAATGCTCCTGTTGTCATGATTGTGTAAGGAGGCTTAGGAGAACAACAGGCTCCATAGCTGTCAGAAAGGAAAGAACGAGGAAGAAAAGTATTGGAATAAAAAGGGGGTTTGAATTGAAGAACATCTCTATGGTTCCACAGTGCCCTCCTTTGGTCGGGAAGTGAACTACATTCTCAAACAAGGCCGATTTGAAATGTAACTTTGTGTGGATTTGATATGCAATGGAAATAATGTTAGGAGAGGGAGTTTCACATTTGGTAGAAAATGGTGTCCCAAATGGCAAAAGTAGGGCACTACATAGTGAATATGGTGCCATTTGGGATGTATTAGTAGGGTTCAGTTGCTGCCTGCTGCTGAATCACTGGGTTACTCAGTCCTCCCTCTCATTGTTTCAAATTGTGGTCATTTGGATCAGAGAGGTTGTTCCAAGAAGTAATGCACACATTTCCAAAAAAGTTCAAGCTGTAAAAGTTTTAATGTGATCTGGAACCATTGCCCATAATTAAGCTCTTTTTAAAATTGCGATCTTTCCCTGCAATCACTCTTTAACGTTTCCCAACAACCTAATAAAGAGTTGTGTTTTTAAAACCCCATCAAAACAATGCATCCAGTCAAAAAAGAGAGATCATGAAACATGGGCTGACTCTGTTGTGCTACACAACCGTGTATAGACGCCAGCTACTAGAGTGTCCCCACCTCAACGCCTTAGCCCTAACAGTGTTTAGCTATTTATTTATTTATTTAAATGTTTTGACGAAGCAGAAAACTTCAGTCTCCTTTTGGCAGGCAAACCCCACTTTCCCTCTCTCGTTCTCTCTCTCTCTCGCCATCTCGCCACTAGAAATGAGATAAAAGAGACAGCTTGACGCAGCCTTCCCTGTCTTTACTGCCAAGGAATCTGCAAGTAATGCAAAACCAGTGACCAAAACCTACTAAACGGACACCATAAAGCCAGAGCAAGGGATCTAAAACCCCAAATCACATTTTTGTCCTGACCTTTCAGGCCTCCAATCCTGCTACTAGTGTATCCATCTAGCGTTCCCCACCCATCTTTTTCCTACAATTAAAATGTATTTTTCCATCAGGATCCAGAGGAGGAAGAGGAGGAGGAGGAGCTCCATGATGGTCCTATAGAACTGAACGGTCTGGCCTCTCCTCCTACTGCTATGTACCACGGTCCTGTGTTCCCCTGCTACCCTGCAGAGCCCCTACCACCCCCAGACCCTGTCCTCAGCTCCATCCAACACAGAGAGACCCTGGAGAACAGGCTGGTTGACTGGTGAGGAGGATAGCATTATGTTACGCAGTGAAGCTGAACACTGTTTTTTATGAATGCAGAATACACAAGCCACATTGCAATGTCCCTACTGGTGTACTACTTGGAATACCAAATTCATGCCAACAGGCAATGTGGAGTTCACGATCAGCATAAAGGGAGCTAGTTAGAAGTAACGGGGTTTGTTTGTTCGTTTAGGGTGGAGCAGCAGCTGATGGCCAGAATGATCTCCGAGATGTACCAACCCCCTCTAGCTGACCCCGCCCAGAACCAGAGTCCCTCCCCCTCCGAGCCAGAGGACAGTGTTACCTCTGACATCGGTGAGAACTGGGACTGGTTACATAGTGTACCTTAACAGCATGATAACCCTTAACCTGACTCCCTTAAAGCACTAGTTCCATGTGGCTAACTTGGTCATGCTCACCCTTACTGTAACTTGCCACATGCATCATCAGGATGATGCATGTGGCAAGTTACAATTTGCTTTCTGAAAGTCTTATATCTTGAAAACTTTATTGCTGACGTGCAAAACATTTTGGGACTGTATCAACAGTGAACTAATTGAACAACAATACCAAAAGGTAGTTTTTGAGTGGATTATTCCTTTAATCTCAACTCTGATGTTAACCATCACGGGAAACGCCTTATGTGAGAACTTGGTCCTTTCACTGCAAAAGGTCTAGTCCTGGTCAGGTCATCCCCATGCATGTGGAGCTGAGCCCAGCCAGCAATGATGCATTACAGCATAGCTGTGGTCTGGGAGATTCTGGTAGCCATTTTCCTCAGGGAATTTGTGTGGGGCTCTGTGGTACAGGGACTGTGTCAGTGGGGCTCTGTGGTAGCATTGTGAGTGCTGTTAGCCATCCGATGACATGCGAAACACTACTTCAAGCTCAACGGCTTTGTCAAGCCACCGACCACAATCCTCATGTTCAGGAATCCCAAAATGTCCCTCGTGGCTTTTAATAAATGAGCTCAAATGGGGTTCGTACGCCTGCTGAGATATTGACAGACATGAAACTGAATAGATGAACTATACATCATCCCCTTGAGCAATGTTGCTGGGCTGTTTATAACTCCATGCATTTTACATTTTAGTCATTTATCAGACGCTATATTCATTTTAAGATAGCTAGGTGGGACAACCACATATCACATATCACGGGGGGGGGGGGGGGGTCTGGTTAGTGCTGGTAATGTTTATTTTTTGGGGGGTGGTCGAGGTGAGGAGGAGGATTAGCTTCGGGGGAAGCTGTTCCTCCATTGGGGTGCCAGGACAGAGAAGAGATTGGACTGGACTGAGCGGGAGCTGCCGTCCCGTAGGGGTGGGAGGGCCAAGAGACCTGAGGTGGCAGAACGGAGTGCTGGGGTTGGGGTGTAGTGTCTGAGCATAGCCTGACGGTAGGGAGGGGCAGTTTATTTTGCTGTTCCATAGGTAAGCACCATGGACTTGTAGTGGATGCGTGCTTCGACTGGAAGCCAGTGGAGTGTGCGCAGGAGCGGGGTGAGATGAGAGAACTTGCCTCATTGAAAGTTATGCCTCATAGTTTCTTTGAGTGCGAGCTGTCTGTCGTGAAAGACATGAAAAAGACATGTCAAAGCCCCAATATGATAATACAGTTCCTCATTAAATCATTGATTGCTCTTTCTCATCTACTCGGCTCTGCTTCTCCTTCTTCTTCGCTGCTACGGATTGCAGTCAGAACACTTAAGAGAGGCAGTGGCAGCGAAGTTAGCGGGCCATTGATTCAGGTCGTCTCCCAAACGGCACCCCGTTCCCTTTGTAGTGCACCCTTTTATAGTGCACTCTATAGGTAATAGGGTGCCATTTGGGACGTTGCCTCACGCTCTCATCTAGTAGGAAGATCAATGATGTATCACATTTGCAGATGAGGCCTCCACTCTGTGATCACTGGAGGGTTGTCAGCACTTTTTCCACTGACTCTGCTACTTCCCTTTAGACAGAACAGTAAGAAGAATGAAGGGAAAATTGCTGGGCTTCTTTTGTGCAGTATAAACCCAGCTATTGGATGTGAACTATTCTTTTAATTGTGTTGTTGAAATGATCCAGTATGCAAAAATGGGTATACCAGAATAGTAGATGTTCAGTAGTGAGACTCCGTTTTGAAACTTTGTGTCCGTCCGATAAGAACACAGATTTTGGTTTTCTGTTGCAAAACGCGCTGCTTCAATGTGCCCTACTGAATCTGTGGTTCCAGTGGAGGCTGCGGGTGGAGAGGGCCTACAGCTGTTTGTGGACGCCAGTGTTCCTGTGGACTCAGAGCTGATCAGACAGTATGTGAACGAGGCACTGGCAGAGACCATAGCCCTGATGCTGGGACAGAGAGAGGGACAGGAGAGACCTGTAGCACCAGCCAAGCCTCAGGATCCTCCGCCACAGGAGGTAGTGTGTACAGTCAATCAATCAATCAATAAATCAGTCTTTACTGTATAAACAAAACATTTTTTATTTATTTTGAAATAGTATTTCTAATCTAACATTTACAATGAGATATTTGTTCCTTTTTCTACAGTATTTTATTGTATTTGTATTCTTTCTTTCCACAATGTGGTGCTGTTGTAGGAGCCCTTGGTGCCCACCCCCGTGCCCACCCCAGAGCCCAGTGTTAGTCCTGGGCCCCCCAGCAGAGGCCTGTCCCCACTGGCTACCCCACAGGCTTCAGAGCAGGGGACCCCCCAGCAGTCACCCAGAGAACCCCAGCCACAGGAGCCTCACACACCTGCAGGTCTCATAGCATAGTTACTGTATCTCCATTACACAAGCACGCTCTGCGGACTCCGTCTGCGGTCACAGTATGAGTAATTGAGTGGTCCATGACTAGGGACCAGAGCTTTTCATGATCATGTGACATGATAAGGTAAAACTCAGGGCCCTAGTTATAAGCAAGGACCTAGAGTTTTTCTTGTGCTGGTCACGTGGTCAGGAAAACTTGGGTTTATCCATGATAGATTGATCCCCAGCCTATCCAATGAGATGCTGAACATTTCTGTTCCCCTTTGATCTCAGACCCAGAGCCAATAGTGACCCCAGTCACCACTCCAGACCCCTCTCCCCTGGCGGTGTCCCCTCCCTCGGGCCCTGCCGGACCCTGGGGAGACGCATCGCTGCCCCTGGCTGAGGAGCAACCCCACTGCCCTGTAGAGGAGCAGGAGAAGCACAACAAGCCACTGTGAGTCTGCCTGTCTGCTGATTCTACTGTCCGTTTGTCTGACTGAATGTCTGTCTTTCTTTCTGAATGGTGGAACGGCGTGGGGACCTCCCTCAGAAGGCAATAAGGGTACATAGTGGAGAGTGTAGGATGCACTGCTTGGTGTGGTTGTATTGTACCACAGCTCCCCCTGCTGTCAGGAGATTACAATGCAGTTAGAGTTACAAAGAACATGCGAAGATAACACACAGGCCTGGAACATAGATGGTTATTGGTTTTAACCTGACCGAGTACCACCCATCCTACTAATATCTCCTCTCTCTCTCTTTCTCTCTCTCCTTCTTTCCCTCCATCCCTCCTTTCCTCCCTCTTCTCTCTTTCTACAGAGTGATGTCAGTGGCTGAGGAGGAGCCTGTCAGTGTGCCTCCAGTCCCACCTGTAACCTCCAGCCCCCAGACCCTGTCTCCCCGCTCCCCTACTCCACCACCCCCACCTGGGCCTCAGACCCCCTCCACTCCCCCCTCCTCCTCGTCGTCGGAGGAGAGTACCAGCAGCAGCAGTAGTTCCACAGTCACTGGGACAGACGCGGCTGCTCGACACATCTCAGAGGGAGAGCTGCTCCTCAGCTATAGCCAGGCGGCAGCAGCACGAGGTGAGATGGATAGACAACGCAGCTCAACATGCGTACACACACACACACACACACACACACACACACACACACACACACACACACACACACACACACACACAGTGTTGGGGCTTATTTGGGAGTGTCTTGACGGTTTCCTCAGACGTCGGGTGGTCTGCAAAAGGCCATCCGTTCCTAAGATTGTAAACTCCATATTCATCATAGTGTGACTATTATCATGTCAAACCCATTGATGCCTTTTCCTCTGTTTCCACCCAGCCTTTGAGGAGGAAGGCTTCTATGTTCCCTATCTAATCAACAGCTTCTCCAGCTCGCTGCAGGAGGTTCAGGACATGGTGAGTGGCACAGTCTACACTGCTTTTCTTTTACTAGCATAACGCTGTTATTCCAAATGTCCAAATGGCTACCATACACAGCAAACATGCTAACCGTTACATTTTCTGTGTCACTCAGGACTACGACCCTCCCAGTGAGGGTCAGGTGAGGAGGCCTGTCATCCCGGCTCACCACGACCCCATCCTGTCTCTATTGGCTAAGATGGACCAGGGGGTCATCACGCAGACACGCCCTGACCCGGAGGTAACTATCAGACTACTGCACTGCTCCGTACATACTGGAACCTTCTGTTGTCACTGCTGTCCATGATTCTACTTATATGGAATGCCTGTCTGATATTTGTCCTGTTGTGACATTGTAATGCCTCTAGGTGGCAGGTTTTCCCCATTTGTTAATGCATGCCAAAATGGAAGGTGACCTTATTGTGTTTTTGCATAGCATTTATGCAAGGGAAATCCAATGAAATGCAATATAGGCAAAAGCTTTGGCACAGTGTACAAAAATACTGGGTTAATGCTGACTTGGAATAAAAAAAAATATTGTGATTCGCAAGCAAACAGCCAAGGCATTTAGCCCTTGCAGTGCAGGGTCATGTTCAGAATGGCAGACCATAGCCAAATGTTTTGCACAAGCTCAGTGAGCTGTGACTGCTGTGTCCCCCCAATCCCCAGGAGTCCTGGGAGGAGGAGGGAGAGGTCAGCGAAGGCCAGAGACCCAGGCTGCATCCTGCAGGGGAGAGGCTAGTGACTGGACACTCCCTCACTGTCCAGCCCTGGAACAGGACAGTGACCAAGACTGGGACAGAGCCCAACCCCAGACAGGGACATGTCTCCTCCCCAGGACAGCTCACCCTGCAGTCAGCAGGTAGACCTGGAACCCCACGGCAACGTTTCTCTTTCCATTCTACCTCTGTTCCCCCTGCCTAAAGGAGTTTGGGGTATATACTTGTTGGATTCAAATGACAAAATATGTTGCCTTTTAAAACTCTGGACCAGAACCCACAAACGACAGACTTACGACCGGACTTCTCTATCTCATTAAAAATGAATCGATATGAGGAGAGGAGAGGGGTACTAGAGATACAAGACAGCGTAAGAGTTGATATGGTGTTCACGGACACAGGGGAAGGGAACAGGGAGGAGAAAGAGAGGAGAGGGGGAATAGAGCTGTTGACACCACAGAGCAGAGCCACAGTGCTGAGAGAGTTATCCTGAGTCATAGGGGAAATCAGACAGCCTGGATTCTCCATCAGGGGCTGCTGGGAGCATAGAGAGGCCAGGCCAGCGGAAAACCACTGCTGCTGCCTCGTAGGGGGACTGTGTGTGTCTTTACGTCGTCTGCCTTCCAGATATAGTATGTAATCATGTAATTCATTGAATTTATACAGCACTACTAGAACCCAGAACTAGAAATGACAAATAAAGACAAAAGGAAGTGGGATAAGGGTTCTTAAAAAGATGATGATTCACATGATATAGGAGGAGGAGGGGCGGCAGGTAACCTAGTGGTTAGAGCGTTGGGCCGGTAACCGAAAGGTTGCTGGATCGAATCCCCGAGCTGACAAGGTAAAAATCTGTTGTTCTGCCCCTGAACAAGGCAGTTAACCCACTGTTCCTAGGCCGTCATTGTAAATAAGAATTTGTTCTTAACTGACTTGCCTAGTTAAATAAAGGTTAAAAAAGAAATATATACATATATAGTGGTGATCATAACCAAGTATGGCAGGGGAACTAGAGATGTCCTCGGTTTCCCATTCCTGGTATGTTAACCATAATGTCCACTCTTAACTAGGCCTCTTCTCGTAAAAACTTAGCACTAATCAGTGTTTGACACCCTGCATACTGGTGTTTCAGTTGATACAAATATCCAGTTTAGAGCTGGATGAAAAAGCGTGAAATGAATACTGTAATATTTACTTAGTGGTCGAAAAGCAACATGCGATTCTGTTACGGTTGTCGGTCACATGTTGTGAATGCTCCTCTGTGTTCACATGGCTCTTTAGACACTGTGTCTAAGTCCTGCATCCACTCAGACAGAAGAACCTCATAGCAGATTCCTATCCTCTTCCTGTCTTGGCCAAAACCAATATTTACCCAACTCAAAATCAACTCGACCCGCGGTAAAAAAGAGCTCCAATGTTGCTTGGAGACCAGACCAGAGAGAAGGGGGGGAACCCTGCAATCCAAGCAGAAAAGACAGGGACTGTATTAATGACAGAGGAAGAACTCAAAGCCATTTTGTTTTCCACTCAAGCTGGAGCTGTTTGGCACTACTTATGAACAGTGCCCATAGGACTCTATAGGGTGCAATTTGGGATGCACCCTACTTTTTAATAATTTAGCAGACACTCTTATCAAGAGCAACTTACAGGAGCATTAGGGTTAAGTGCCTTGCTCAAGGGCACATAGACAGATTTTTCATCTTGTCGGCCCGGGGATTCAAACCAGCGACCTTTCCGTTTCTGGCCTAACGCTCTTAACCCCTAGGGCAGCTCTTGACACCAACAGACTGGCGACTCAATTACAATATCACTGAGCTGACACAGAGCCTGTAAAACAGTTTGACAACCCCTCTGTTGTGGCTTATCCTGAAAAGCATGTCAAACCCCATGTTTTGGCTAGAGAAACCATTGTTTGTGTGGCTTTGTGTCATCTGGAAACACTTTCAGACTGCAACGCCTTGTGTTTGGACTTGTGAGAGCGTTTGAAGTGACAGGGCTCCCTCTCCTTTCGAGGCTACGTTGCATGGACACCAGTCATTGATGTTATAATTCTACATGATACTGTATATCTCTATTAGTGGGGAAATGTTAGCTAGGCTTGGATACGGAAGAATGAAAGTGTGTTTCTACAGATGTTACAGATGCAACGAGCTTCCAGGACACTCAGTGGCCAGTTGACATCAGAGTCCTGGATGTGGAGCCAGAGATGCCAAATCAGCCTGACACCTCAATGTCACCTCCACCAATGGAGGACTCCGTCTCCCACTGTTCACCACAGGCAAGCATTACACATTTATACTGTACACAGCATCTGCTCTGAACGCACGCACACGCACACGACACACACACACACACACAACACACACACACACACACACACACACACACACACACACACACACACACACACACACCACACACACACACAGCAGACCTGGCTTTCACGCTGTGTTATTCTTGGCAGCTAGGTAGGTGAGGATAAGGTTCCACCATGTTGTGTTTCTGTTAAAGATATAGTTGATTTGAGGACACTTGCACAAGAGAAGAGTCTCTTTCAACAGCTGTAAGAAGGATTACCCAATGTGCTTCTTTCACCCAAGATGCATTGCAACCTAATCTCTTAGAACAGATCATCTTTTTCCATATCAACTCGGCTCATAGGACAAGACAGAGAGTACAGCCATGTGCTGTGGCTGCGTCCCATATGAAGGATCAGGAGGATTTACTATTCCCTATGTATGCAATGGGGTGCCATTGGGGACGAGCCATTATCTTCTATAAAACTGGTGCAGATGTCCTCCTGTGTGAATCATTGGCTGGCTGCAGCAGCCTCCATACAGTATTGTCTGGTGTTGAGTGTTGACAGTGACAAACAACAACCAGTTTAATTTTTTTTGCCCCGTGTCCTGCCTCCACATGCGCCAAATGCAACAGTGTAGACTTTACAGTGAAATGCTTGCTTACTTGCTCTTCCCAGTGACGCAGAGTTTACAAAATATATATAATAAACATACAAAAGGAGGATAGATATCAATATAGTATCCTCCTTTTGTTCCTATATTTTCTGACTCAGTTAAGCAAAGTGGACTCTATTGTTGAGTGTTGACACATGAAACACGCTCATCAGTCGGGATACCAGATCTGGATGCAGCCCATGTGTGTGTTTTGGGATTACTCTTCTTAAATGGAGACATCAAAACAATGTGTTGGCTTCCTCCTCTGCTTTCTGTTGTCGTCTGATCTCCTTCGAATACAATGTCTACCCTACCGACAGTTGAAGTTGGAAGTTTACATACACCTTAGCCAAATACATTTAAACTCAGTTTTTCACAATTCCTGACATTTAATCTAAGTAGAGATTCCCTGTTTTAGGTCAGTTAGGATCACCACTTTATTTTAAGAATGTGAAATGTCAGAATAATAGTAGAGAGAAGGATTTATTTCAGCTTTTATTTCTTTCATCACATTCCCAGTGGGTCAGAAGTTTACATACACTCAATTAGTATTTGGTAGCATTGCCTTTAAATTGTTTAACTTGGGTCAAATGTTTCTGGTAGCCTTCCACAAGCTTCCCACAATAAGTTGGGTGAATTTTGGCATATTCCTCCTGACAGAGCTGTGTAACTGAGTCAGGTTTGTAGGCCTCCTTGCTCGCACATGCTTTTCAGTTCTGCCCACAAATTTTCTATAGGATTGAGGTCAGGGCTTTCTGATGGCCACTCCAATATCTTGACTTTGATGTCCTTAAGCCATTTTGCCACCACTTTGGAAGTATGCTTGGTGTCATTGTCCATTTGGAAGACTCATTTGCGACCAAGCTTTAACTTCCTGACTGATGTCTTGAGTTGTTGCTTCAATATATCCACGTAATTTTCCTTCCCCATGATGCCATCTATTTTGTGAAGTGCACCAGTCCCTCCTGCAGCAAAACACCCCCACAACATGATGCTGCCACCCCCGTGCTTCATGGTTGGGATGGTGTTCTTCGGCTTGCAAGACTCCCCCTTTTTCCTCCAAACATAACGATGGTCATTATGACCAAACAGTTCTATTTTTGTTTCATCAGACCAGAGGACATTTCTCCAAAAGTACAATCTTTGTCCCCATGTGCAGTTGCAAACCGTAGTCTGGCTTTTTTTTGCGGTTTTTGAGCAGTGGCTTCTTCCTTACTGAGCGGCCTTTCAGGTTATGTCAATATAGGACTCGTTTAAATGTGGATATAGATACTGTTGTACCTGTTTCCTCCAGCTTCTTCACAAGGTCATTTGCTGTTGTTCTGGGCTGGAATTGCACTTTTCGCACCAAAGTACATTCATCTCTAGGAGACAGAACATGTCTCCTTCCTGAGCGGTATGAGGGCTGCGTGGTCCCATGGTGTTTATACTTGCGTACTATTGTTTGTACAGATGAACGTGGTACCTTCAGGCGTTTGGAAATTGCTCCCATGGATGAACCAGACTTGTGGAGGTCTACAAATTTTTTTCTGAGGTCTTTGCTGATTTCTTTTGATTTTTCCCATTATGTCAAGCAAAGAGGCACTGAGTTTGAAGGTAGGCCTTGAAATACATCCACAGGTACACCTCCAATTGACTCAAATTATGTCAATTAGCCTATCAGAAGTTTCTAAAGCCATGACATCATTTTCAGGAATTTTCCAAGCTGTTTAAAGGCACAGTCAACTTAGTGTATGTAATCTTCTGATCCACTGGAATTGTGATACAGTGAATAGTAAGTGAAATAATCTGTCTGTAAACAATTGTTGGAAAAATTACTTGTGTCATGCACAAAGTAGATGTCCTAACCGACATGCCAAAACTATAGTTTGTTAATTAACAAGAAATGTGGAGTGGTTGAAAAACAAATTTTAATGACTCCAACCTAAGTGTATGTAAACTTCCGACTTCATCTGTAGATGTACATATTGTAGGTGTCACAAAGTGCTTACACAGAAACCCAGCCTAAAACCCCAGAGCAAGCAATGCACGGTGGCCAGGAAAAACTCCCATGAAAGGCTGGAACCTAGGAAGAAACCTAGAGAGGAACCAGGCTCTGAACCAGTCTCGTATTTATTGTGTTACCTCTCCTCTATGTTTAGGCAACTGAGTTGTCTTGTCCTCCAGCTCCCAGACCTGCTCCCATCCTGGTCAGGCAGTTTCAAAAGACTAATGGAGAGACGTCAGAGAAACCAGGTATGGTCGCTCAAGTCCAGTTTTATTGATAGAACTGTGTTCATTCATTCAATTGGTCTCACCAATGCTACAATGTAAAAACATTCTAATTGATTCTTGTAAAGGGGATGGTGTGGCACGTTATTGGGAGAGACCACAAATCCATCTGAAAGCTTTGTAAAAAATGGGTACATCTTATGGATAAAATGGGTACATCTTATGGATAAAATGGGTACATCTTATGGATAAAATGGGTACATCTTATGGAAAAAATGGGTACATCTTATGGAAAAAATGGGTACATCTTAGACACAAACAATGTGTTTGAGAAGCCAACATACAACGACGTGGGTCGACCATCGGGTGTCCCTTTGTTCTCCTCTGACCACCAGATGGCACAAGTGTATCTGTGCGGTCTGCACTTCAACTTCCTCCCCGCTCCTTTTCTCCTCCCCTCCCCTCCCCTCTCCTTTTCTTTTCCTTTGTCTCCAAGTCAGGTCACTGCAGTTGTTCTCCCAGAGAGGGTGAAATCATTTTTGCCTGACATCACTGTTGTGTCCTGTCCTCCCTAGCTACATCTAGACCACAGGGGGCTAGGAACTGCTCAAGTCAGTGCTTTAAAAGTCAATATTGTACATGGGGCTGGACACACCTCAGTGAGGAGAGAGGAGATGGCATTAGAGTCACTCAGCATGGAGGAAGGGAGGATAGACATGGAGTGACTGAAAAAATAGGCTGCATCTCAAATGGCACCCTATTCCCTATATTTCTCCTTTGGCCTCCTTTCCTTCCAGTTCTCTGCTGCCAATGTTTGTTTATTCCATGTGTAACTCTGTGTTGTATGTGTCGAACTGCTTTGCTTTATCTTGGCCAGGTCGCAGTTGTAAATGAGAACTTATTCTCAACTAGCCTACCTGGTTAAATAAAGGTGAAATAAATAAATGAATCGGGGATCATCAACTAGATTCAGCCGCGGGACGTTTTTTTTCTCGGGCGGATGGTCGAGGGGCCGGAACATAATTTGTAGACTGCAATTTGACCCCAAGAATCCCAAACAGATATAAAATATTTGACCAAAACATAATAATTTCAAACCGTATACAATCACGTCTCTCTATTATGCGTGGGAATACTTGGGAACAGATTTCCAAAATTCTCATCACTTGGAGTTGATTTCCTGGTGTTTTTACAGTCTTATGTCCAAATAAAACCACTCGCGGGCAAAATTTGTCCCAGAGGCAGCCAGGTGGGGAACCACGCCCTATAAAGTGCCTTCATAAAAGTATTCAGACCCCTTGACTTTTTCCACATTTGGTTAGGTTACAGCCTTATTCTAAAATTGATTCAATTGTTGTTTTCCTCAGCAATCTACACACAATACCCCATAATGAAAAAGCAAAAACTGGTTTGTCGAAATGTTGACAATTTTATAAAATAAACAACTTGAATATCACATTTACATAAGTATTCAGACCCTTTACTCAGTACTTTGTTGAAGCACCTTTGGCAGTGATTACAGCCTCAAGTCTTTTATTGTTATTGAACTTGGCAAGTCAGTTAAGAACAAATTCTTATTTACAATGACGGCCTACACCAGCCAAACCCAGACGACACTGGGCCAATGGTGCACCGCCCTATGGGACTCCCAATCTCAAGGCCTGGATTCGAACCAGGGTGTCTATAGTGACGCCTGTAGCACTCAGGTGCAGTGCCTTAGACCGCTGCGCCACTCGGGGTATGACGCTACAAGCTTGGCACACCTGTATTTGGGGAGTTTCTCCCATTCTTCTCTGTAGATCCTCTCAAGCTCTGTCCGGTTGGATGGGGAGCATTGCTGCACAGCTATTTTCAGGTCTCTCCAGAGATGTTCGATCGGGTTCAAGTCTGGGCTCTGGCTGAGCCACTCAATGATATTCAGAGACTTGTCCCGAAGCCATTCCTGCGTTGTCTTGGCTGTGTGCTTAGGGTCATTGTGTCACTTATTTAGCCAGCAGCATACCACCCTGCATACCACTGCTGGCTTGCTTCTGAAGCTAAGCAGGGTTGGTCCTGGTCAGTCCCTGGATGGGAGACCAGGTGCTGCTGGAAGTGGTGTTGGAGGGCCAGTAGGAGGCACTCTTTCCTCTGGTCTAAATAAAGATCCCAATGCCCCAGGGCAGTGATTGGGGACACTGCTCTGTGTAGGGTGCCGTCTTTCGGATGGGACGTTAAAACGGGTGTCCTGACTCTCTGAGGTCATTAAAGATCCCATGGCACTTATCGTAAGAGTAGGGGTGTTAACCCCGGTGTCCTGGCTAAATTCCCAATCTGGCCCTCAACCATCACGGTCACCTAATAATCCCCAGTTTACAATTGGCTCATTCATCCCCCTCCTCTCCCCTGTAACTATTCCCCAGGTCGTTGCTGCAAATGAGAACGTGTTCTCAGTCAACTTACCTGGTAAAATAACGGTAAAATAAAAAATAAATAAATAAATAAATTGTCCTGTTGGAAGGTGAACCTTCGCCCCAGTCTGAGGTCCTGAGCGCTCTGGAGCAGGTTTTCATCAAGGATCTCTCTGTACTTTGCTCCGTTCATCTTTGCCTCGATTCTGACTAGTCTTAGTGGTTACAAACTTCTTCCATTGAAGAAGGATGGAGGCCACTGGGTTTTTGGGGACCTTCAATGCTGCAGAAATGTTTTGGTACCCTTCCCCAGATCTGTGCTTCGACACAATCCTGTCTTGGAACTCTACAGACAATTCCTTCGACCTCATGGCTTGGTTTTTGCTCTGACATGCACTGTCAACTGTGGGACCTTATATATACAGGTGTGTGCCTTTCCAAATCATGTCCAATCAATTTAATTTACCACAGGTGGACTCCAATCAAGTTGTAGAAACATCTCAAGGATGATCAATGGAAACAGGATGCACCTGAGCTCAATTTCGAGTCTCATAACAAAGTGTCTGAATACTTATGTAAATAAGGTAATTCTGTTTTTTTGTTTTAATACATTTGCAAACATTTCTAAAAACCTGTTTTTCGCTTTGTTATTATGGGGTATTGTGTGTAGATTGCTGAAGAAATTGTTTTATTTAATACATTTTAGAATAAGTCTGTAACGTAACAAAATGTGGATCAAGTCAATGGGTCTGAATACTTTCCCGAAAGGCACTGCATAGTGGAATAACTCTCTCTGGTCAAAGGTAGTGCACGACATATAATGTACCATTTGGGACACACCATTGGCGTAAAGAGGAGCAGGGGTACTGTAAGGTTATTGTATATCTGTGGGAGAGAGCCTCTGGGAGTGAAGCAGTGTCACTGCGTTGAGATTAGGTAGACTAATCCAATCTAAAAGAGAGGAACAGTGAAGGATGATGGAGAACGTAGTATTAACACCGCTGAATGAAGAGGATCCTCATGGGCTTTGTCTTAAAGGTCCAATGCAGCTGTTTTTTAAAATCTCAATACCAAATCATTTCTGAGTAACAATTAAGTAGCCTACAGTGATTGTTTTCATTAAAACAGTCAAAAATAAGCAATTTCTCAAGAAAGAATTTAGCTAGGACTTTCTGGGAGTGGTCTGAGTGGGGAGGGGAAAACTGAAAACTAGCTGTTATTGGCAGAGACGTTTGGAACTCTCTTTCTTATTGGTCTATTAACTAATTTACCGCCTGGTGATGTCACCAGGCAGGCCAAAACTCCATCTCACCAAAACAGGCTGAAATTTCAGATGGTCTTTTCAAACAGCTCTTACACTAAAAGAGCAATATCAAAATGTTCACAATTCCACAGTATTATTCCAACTTCATAGTGTGGAAAAAGTAAATATAACACAGGAAAATCACGTTTTCGACTGCACTGGGCCTTTTAAATGGCTCCCGTGTGGTCAAAAGTAGTGAACAATGTCGAGAATTGGGTGCCATTTGGGACGCATGTAAGTCGCTCTGGATAAGAATGTCTGCTAAATGACAAAACTGTAAATGTAAAAATGCATACCGAGCTTTAGCTTCCTGGTAGGCTAGTAGGCACTGGGTGCTTACTGCTGCTGTAAAAGCATTTGCCTTCCATGTGTTTGTTAATGCGAGAGAACATGCATGTCACCATGTTGGCCAGTGGAAGCCAGTCCAAACTGCTTACTGGAGCCTTTATTGTGCTGGCTAATGGCTGTCTCTGCCTGCTTTCTTCACTTTATTTGTCCCAAATGGCACCCTACATAGTGCACTACTTTTGACCAGAGCCCTATGGGCCCCAGTGCACTATATAGAGAATAGGTGCCATTTGGGATTCAAACTATCATCTTAAATCATATGAAGCTGTAAGAATCTCTCGGCTTGATCTTGTGCCCTCATATCTAATGGTTCATTGTGTATCTGAAATTGCATTAAACCTTATCTGGTATATCAGTTGGATTAGTTTTCCTTATCTGCTTTTCTCTCAAATCAAACACTTTCCTTGCCTGTCCTTTAAGCCTGTGATGATAACTAGCTACCGTCCATGTTGGGTATTTTGTGATGGCCAGCAGAAGCCCTCAGCCGAATCTGTTAAAGTAATTCATTCTGTGTCTGGATATTTCTGTAGCTGTGTTGAATGTCAGTGTGCTTTGTCTCTCACTGCGTCGCTGTAGGGATTTTGTTTCAGCAGTAATTTGATGGACCAGTGAGATGAGGGACGGGGGAAAGAGCAAAGCTTCCACCTGCATGTTAATGTTTCTCGTTTCGTTTTTGTTTATCGCCTCAGCGCCTTCAACCCTTTCTTCTCCCCCCAGTTGTCTAGTCGTTGTAGCTACTTGTTGTTAGGGAAGAAAACACAAGTCTGAATTGAAAGGGACAACTCAACTGACGCCTTTGCAGCTAACATGATTATGTTACCAGTCAGTTATTGTGTCTTAGCCTATATGTTGTGCTCTAGCTTTACTTGGGGAAACTGAACTCAGTCAACAGCAGGGGGCTTTGATTTGGGTGGTAAAATAAAAAAAGCCATTCCCATAAAAAAGCCATTAAAATAAAATAAAACATTTTACTAGCCGTTCATTACTAGGTTCAATGAGGAACTGCATTTAAAGGTATTGTCAAGGCACTACACTAGGACTATGTCCCAAATAGCACTTTATTCCCTATATAGTGCACTACTTTTGACTACGTTGACTACTTTTGGTCAAAAGTAGTGCACTAGATAGGGAATAAGGTGCCACTTGGGACGTAGTCTAGGACCTGATTGGAGCTAGAGTACTGAGTGACAGAGGCCTGAATTCTCTTATGTATGCCCCATGACCAGTAAGCTGTCGCCTCCTGTCCTGCCTCCCTCCATGCTATAGATGGGCCAATGGTCTGATTCAATGTGTACTGTAGCCTAATCATTTAGACTGGACGTGACACAGTGAAGGTTGTCTGTCCGGTGTCTCTCATTGCTTTAACTGTGGCTTGAGTCCCAAATGGCCCCCTATTCCCTATATACGATACTACTTTTGGCCACAGCCCTATGGGGGATGTAGTGTCCCATTTAGGACGCAGGTTCTATTTACAGGTCGGAAAGCAATAAGAAACTATATAGGATATATGGTCAGAGTGGATGCACTGTCTGTCTGTCTCCCTGCCTCAGTTTAGTGTTCACTCCAGGCACTGGAGTGTAACAAGATCATAGTGAATGAGACTTTATATAACCATGGCTTGCAGTTGTCTTAAAGGATACATCCACAGTTGTTGTTGTTATGTATGGCAAAGCTACTACTGAATGCAAGCTTGAATAAAAAGGACCAAGAAATGGTATATTGTTTTAGCTTCATTTTTACACACAATGATCCGTACTGCAAACGATACCTTTATTAGCACCAGGAAGTACTGGACTGTACTATTTATGAGGAAAGGGGGTGTTCTGCTGGGCTCCCTGGCACTAAATTGTATACATTTTTCAGGATGAATGTTTTCTTATGTTGCGTTTGGATGTAAACTGTATAAATGACTATTTTGCTGTGGTCCTGTACTAGTCAGCCCTTTCCTGCCCTGAAGCCAGACCAACTTGGCTGAACACTTGTCTGTTTTCTGTGATGTGGACCTACTGTATAGTATGTGTGTATGGGGAGGTGCGACGGGGGAGCGGGGGTCTACTTTCCCCTCCCTACCGTCCTGCGTCATTGGCAGCAGATGAAGTGTAGAGGTCTATATCTAACAGGCTCACTAGAAGAACACCATACGGATATAGAACCTAAACTGTTTCCAAGCTTCAGTTATGTTTTCATCGTCAGGATCAAAACACACCACACCGACTCGCTCAAGGAGTTTTCACTTTCAAAGAGCTCTCTCCCTCTCTCCAGTTAATCCTCATTTAGCTGATGTGCTTCTGAGCTGGGATCTGTAATTAACAGTCCGTCAGCCCCCCAGTTCACAACACTAGCTGCTGTAGGGTGAATTACCACAGCAGCACCACTGAGTTGACAACACTGTTGGGATAGGGTGCCATTTGTGACACAAAGTCATTTATCGAAATGGGAATATTTGAGGACGTATTTGCAGACATTGCACAGTGTGATGTTTGTAGGATTTTAGGCCTAAGCCCTTTGAGGCGCCACTGTTTTTCCTATATTGATTTACCATTGTTTATCTGACTGTGCCTTGTTACAGTTCATCAATGTTTACTCATGACTTTGAGTAAATTGAACTAACTCTTCCCACTGATCTCCCTGACTGTTTGGATATTAGTGTTTTTTTCTTGCTGAGAGATTAGTCTGGCTGCTGGGTTTTTTCCACTCAGCCAGGCAGCAGTCTTCGCTAAAGCAAACAAACAGTACATATTTAGACACAGGGGTTGTGTCCAAAATGGCACTCGATTCCCTACATAGTGCACTACTTTCATCCATGGCCCATTGGGCTCTGGTCAAAAGTAGTTCACTATATAGGGAATAGTAGGGCGCCATTTGGGACACCGCCTTAGACAAACAGTGTATAGGTTTATGGCTATTCATGGTTCTCCCAGGGAGGAATGATTATTTACCCTGTAGCAGAGTGGATGTCTGCCCTCCTACTTTGAAGTGAAAGATACACAAGTTAGGTTCCTTATTTTAAACAACTCTCTCTCCCCTGGCCGATAGCCAAGAGAACCTTTTGTCGTTTCAACAAACACAACAGACTCGCTGCGCTTAAATGTGTTTAACCTAGCTTCAACCCAATTCTAACCCAATTTAATTCAGTCAACCTCCCTAGATACTGAGTTATGTGGAAAAGGGCGACACGCTTACAACAAGCTGACAAGAATGGGTGGGAAACAATTCTAAAGCACGATGGGAGCCTGTTTATCGTCCACGCTCGTGTTGAGTCCTGCATTTTCAGCCAAACACTGCCGCTTTGTCATTGACAGTGTTAGCACAAACATGTTTATCAGCAGCGTTGGCTGGCCGGACTGGCTCCTCTTTAGAATTGAGGCCAGACAAGATGGACATTGCTACTCTGGTCTTAAGGGGGATTTCACTGTGTTGTTGTATTGGTTAGCAGGAAGTGGAGTAACAATGATCAAATCCGCTGCTAAACCAACAAAAGACAAGCCAGGTTCTCTGACGTAGTCTGCCAACAGTCCGGGCACTACTGCGCACAGGAGGTTGGTGGCACCTTAATTGGGGAGGACAGGCTCGTGGGAATGGCTGGAGCAGAAAGGTATCAAATACACCAAACACATGGTTTCCATGTGTTTGATGCCATTCTATTCACTCCGTTCCAGCCATTATTATGCGCCGTCCTCCCCTCAGCAGCCTCCTCTGCTACTGGGTATGGAAAACATGGAGCTCCTTCTGTGTAAACCCCTGCATTTTAGTGTTGCCCTTGAAGTGCTATATCAAAAGTAGTGCACTATATAGGGAATAGGATGCCATTTGGGATGCATCCAAGCATCTGCACAATGGAGAAGGTTGTTCCTGGTTGTTCTTCTATCTAGCAGCCAGGCTCATGGTTACATGAATCACCACTGCAGACCACAGCGCTCACGAGAACTTAATTAAGAAATCATGTCAGCTCTGAAAGTCTCTGTAACAAATGCAGAAGTCCTTAACTTGGTCCACATGAGTCAAACTCCAGAGAGAGAGAGAGCGAGAACAAAAGAGAGAGAGAGAGCGAGAACAAAAGAGAGAGAGAGAGAGAGAACAAAAGAGAGAGAGAGAGAGAACAAAAGAGAGAGAGAGAGAACAAAAGAGAGAGAGAGAGAACAAAAGAGAGAGAGAGAGAGTGGGAGAAAGAGGGTAAAGAAAGGGGGATACCTAGTCAGTTGTACAACTGAATGCATTCAACTGAAATGGGTCTTCCGCATTTAACCCAACCCCACTGAATCAGAGAGGTGTGGGGAGCTGCCTTAATCGACATCCACGTCATCGGCGCCCGGGGAACAGAGGCTGGAGTTGGATAGAGACATGATGAGTTGGAGAGAGCGAGTTTGAGAGACAGCGAGAAAGAGTTAGAGAAAGTCAATGCTGCTCTACTCGTGACATGTCCTACAGGCAGATGGTGACCAGCTAGCTGGCTGCTAGCCCCAAACAACAGTGAAAAGCCAAACTCTATTTGTCATTCTGCTGCCTCGCTCACCAACCACAACTGCCTCCTTCACTGATTGTTCTCCTGTTAAACTGATGTTTTGACAGACCGGGAGAACGAGAATGCCCTCCAACACTCTCTTTCTCTGTGGCGCTACGATGAGTCGTTCCCCCGAGGTTATTGAGTGCGACATCAGCGCTCAAGTAGTATGTTTATCTTCATGGTTGACTGTGTTCTCCTTCTCCCATTATCTGACCTGGAGACACTGACTGCAGCACCAGTTCACTCCCCGGTCACACTGCAGCCAAACGCTGTCACAATGGTCAGCACATGGGAACACACATTCAAAGAGACTCCACTGTTGAACTTGATGTGTTGAGTCTTGTTGTATGCAGTTTGTGTGTAATGTGAATGAGGTCAGTGAGGGATTGTGGTTGGTTAGTGCTATCTGGTATCCTTGGGACGTCCCTACCCTAAACCCTAACCGTAACCATTTTAAATTTCAACTTCAAAGGGGTGACGTCAGATTTGAGACATCCCAATGACCTCATTTAGTCTTTTCCAATTGTGGTTTCACCCACAAGTGTCAGAAGACTTCCTCGGTTATTGTTGCTCCATCTACAATGTCAGAGTCATTGACTGGTTAAAAAATAAAAACACTGCCCAAAACCCTTTTACTGTAAGGCTTCTGTAGCTGTAAAGGTTGCCATTTGGGATGCAGACTCACTATGCAGCAGATATCTCCTCACCCCTGCCAGTAGGCTGTGGAAGTCCTATTAGAGCCGGTTTCCCAGTTCCAGATTAAGCCTAATCCAGGACTAAAAAGCATTCTCAATGGATATTCTCCATTGAAAGACCTTTTAAGTACTAGGCCTAATCTGTGTCTGGGTAACCGTCCCTTAGCTATCTTCCCCTTTCAAATGCAATAATAGATTCCCAACCTACGGTTTGTTTTTTATAAATTCTAGGAGGAGATGAAATATAAAGAGTTCCACCTATCCTCCAATTTTTTTTCAGCACCACATGATGCATGCTTGTGACCTACAATATTCTGCATCAGCTATAAGTCACACCCGTATTGAAAAAGATCTAAAGGCCTAGAGAAATCTCCAGCAAGCCTGAACAATGGTCTAGCCTAGTAGACAACCATTGCGTGGCTCAGCTAATCAACAGAGCGCTGTGCTTTCTGTCTGTTGGGAGTTCGATATATTTAGTCCATTTATCTTGTCTGCTCTGGTAGCTGCCTGGCCTTACATGAGGGGGAGAACACTATGGATGTGTCCCAAATGACATCCTATTCCCCATATAGTGCACTACTTTTGACCAGAGACCAATGGGCCCTGGTCAGAAGTAGTGTACTGTATAGGGAGTAGGTTGCCATTTGGGAAACATCCTATGTATTCAGGCCTGGTTTCATCCTCCACCCTCCACAGCTGCACTGGTATGTCTAACAGGCAACAGCTGCAGGTAGCAGGGCATGTGAGACAATATCAGAGAGAGAATATGTTGCGTCCCAAATAGCATCCTATTCCCTTTATAGTTCACTACTTTTGACCATGGCCCATTGGTCTCCTGTCAAAAGTAGTGTGCTATATAGAGAATAGTATTTGGGACGCAGACAGAATGTTGTTGACTCAAGCCGAGGGAGCGTTAAGCATTCCTAATGGCTTGACCAGCCCAGGCATATCATTTTATTGTGTCTGCCAAAGATTCCACCACGCGTTTACATTTCTTTACCGACCAACCAGGGTCCTCAGTGACTGGTCCTGGTTAAAAATAGTGCACTAAATTGGGTATAGGTTGCAGATTGACAATGCAACAGATTGCTTCTCCTCACCCCTGCCAGTAGGCTTTGTAAGTCCTGTTAATTGCTAAAGCAGAGCCTGATCAAGGGCCAAAGTACTGAGGAACCGTGTGTCAGATTCACTGTTAATTGCTGTGATCCTCCCTGGTATTGTCTGGTAGATAGATAATTTCATACATAGCAGCTGCACACACTTCTGTTTTCATAGGGTAGTCATTAACCGACGGTCTCACAAGAACACAGGTCTGAATTTTACAACACATGCGGTTTATTTGAACCGAATCCCCATCAACTTAAAAGAGCTTCTTAAATCATGCAGAAATCATTAAAAAACTTTTGACGTTGTGAAATGACCAACTATATTGCCGGTGGGTGACCTAGGAAATGTGGTATTTCCATTAGGTTTTTGAAGATTGGCCATGCCTCTGCTGTTGTGATGGACCTGGAACCGTATCTCTGCGGCGTTCTCATCCTCTCGCAGGTGACATGCGATGGGGGGGGGGGGGGGGGGGGGTGAGAGAAGGGGGAGGATGAAGAGAGGGAGCCGGTTATACGATAATGTTCCTCGCACAAGATGAGAACGGTCAAGTGAAACCCAAGTCCTGTTGTCGAATAGGTCCCGGCGTTCATAGCGCACTGATAGGACCTCACCTCTTCACCCCTGGCGCGGTTATCATGCTGGGGGCGCCGGAGGATCACGAGGCAATGGCTTGCGCCCATACCCCTGGCGTGGGGCTTTGATCAGCGGGGCGTCCCCGAGAACGGGGCCGGGCCCCTGCAGGCCCTGGGTGCTAAGCCACGCGCCAGAAGGACAGGGGCTCTGCTTCACGGAGGTGGAGGAAAGCAGCCAGGTTTAAGAAAGAGACTCTTTCTTTCATTACAGTTTCAGCCATGGTCTGAAGGGTTGCCCCCCTCCCCATCCTCTCTGTTTTGATGTCGGCCCGAAAGGAGAGTCCAGGCAGAGGCAGATGTGGTGGGTTCATCAAAATTTCCATGAAGTAGGCAATATGGATTTCGTCTCTCTCAATGGGAGTCAGGGATGCGTCCCCAAATGGCACCCTCCTGTTCTGCTAATAGTGTACTACTTTTGACCAGGGTAGGTGCGCTATAAAGGGAATAGGGTGCCCGTTTGGTGTGCAGACTGTTTAAATATTAGGAAAGTTAGCTACAAGCACAGTAAGCAAGCACAATGAAATGTGTTCTGTAGCGTGAAGCTACACAGAGGAAGCCTCTTAGCTAACTGGATAGTTAGAGAAAAACAATTATTTTTCCTCGAATAAGATAAATACCCTGGTTTATCCCGAAAGGGTACAATCACCCCTCCTTAGCCTTACTTGCCTGGGAATCAGCCCTTGCGTAATGTGAAGATTAGTAGGTGATGGTCGCAACACCCACGGGACTCG